>NW_027504103.1:0-21840 GCF_021521415.1 Bidens hawaiensis | reverse complement strand
ATAGAAATATAATTAGATATATTAAAATTTATTTTTTTCTAAGATTTAAATTATTTTTAAAAAAAACTTACTAATTTTAAAACACTCTATATTGTTAAAAATATATAATTATTTTGAAGGTGTATTTTCTTACCAAATTACACTCTAAATTAAATATCTGATAAAGATATATATATATACTAACAATATATTTTTAACATATATTGTTAATATGTCTAATAGAATCTATATTTATTTGTTATTTAAGTCAGATTTTTAAACGTGTAACACAAATACTAAATAAAAAGCCTGTTATAGAAAATGTGACAAAATTATAATAATATAAATAAGGTGTTACCGAAAAACAAAGTTAAAAAGCACAAATTAATATATTTATAGATATCACCCAATCTATAGTATTGATATCATAGAAATCTAAGCGTAACACAAATATTAAATAAAAAGCCTGTTATAGAAAATGTGCCAAAATTATAATATAAATAAGGTGTTACCGAAAAAGAAACTTAAAAAGCACAAAATAATATATTTATAGATATCACCCAATCTATAGTTGTCATATCATAGAAAGCTAAGGTTATTGTAAATAAAAATTAATTTGGAATATAAATTATGTCTGTGTCACATTCAAAATGCATGGCAGAGTCATTATTAATAGATTATATATACAACAAAAAACCAACCATTAAGAAAAAATAACTCCAAACAGAAATATAACCAAACATTCAATTATGGATAAATCAAACTAAACAACTAACTTGCAAAGATAGTCACTCCAAAAAACACATGTTTAAAAAACCAAACATAAAAGATCCAAAAGTAATACAAATACTTAAGATGTAAAACCAAACCGAATAAATTTCAAACCAAAGTTTAACCGTTCACTTAGCATCCTTCTCCAACTTAAGAGTTAAAATAGTTGCAACATCACGTGCTTCATTGGTCTTCCCAATCTCTTCAAAAGTCTTTGGCTTAACCTTAGTGGCAGACATGCTAGGTTGATCGTCAAATTCAAAAACTTCAAACAACTTTCTCTTAAGTTTATCGTCAAAAGACGTTGAAATTCCTTTTTCCTTATTTGCCACATCCTCACCATCAACATTTGAATTTGGAGTCTGGTTATCTCCAATATCCGAATCTGTTATTAAAAAAGTAATCAATATCACAAATTCATGTCACAAATGTTTGTTTCACCTATATATATAAGTTTGAATTATCATATTTAAGAAACATATATACCTTAGCGGAAACCGAACCGGATGATTGAAATTCTGACATAGATGCTCCCAATGAAACAAAATTAGAATCGGTTTGCAGAAAATTATAAGGGTAACCAAAAATTCTGTTAATGGAAATAACATTAACTATAAAATGAATTTAGTATTAAATAATTACCAAACGACTATGCTGCCTTTTCTGCAATTCAGTGAGAATATTAGTGTCATCAGTAAGCTTGTTTATACCATAATCTTCCACACTGTTTCTGAAATTGAACTCTGCCACATCGACTTTAAAAGCAAATTTCTTTTCTAAAAGACAATCCAACTCAGCAGGGAATCCACCATTTTCAACCTCATTCGGTAAAAAAATAAGTGACAAATATAAACTTGATAATTCAAATTGTGAACAATTATGTATAATAATAATAAAATATACTAATTGAAAATAAACCTATTTTTGAGAATCAATCAATTCAGCTGCAGTTTTGTTGATCAGCATTTTAGCATCTCTATCGAAGAGAGTCAACGACACAACACCAGTCGAATCTTGAACCCTTATCTTTATCTTTAATCTATATAATTTTTAAAATAGGTTAATAGCAAGCAAAACAGAATATTGAATATTTTGTAAATAAAAATTTGAATTTGTTTTCACTAAGTACCTAGGTGTAGGAAGAACACCTAACACATTGCATCTTACTGTTTTGCATTCATATTCAGTTACCCCTTCACCAAGATTTTCCATGAGTTTACGGCTACAATTATTACAGCCAATGTAATACCACTCTGTATCTGGACATATGGCCTTAATTGTACCAAGGATAATGATATTCTTAGGCTGCAAATAAGTAAAAAACAAGTTATGCAATATAATCGTTTAAATCATGAATTTAATAATTAACTTACAAATATAATGGTACAAATATCACAAATGTTAAACGAATCTGTAGCTTTCAAAAACTCATCATCAACAGAAGAGGGCATCTTGACTGGAATCGGTTTACGAATAGCGACATCATTGTCATTCAGCAAATCAAACAAACTACATATTTAAAATTTACACATTTAATAAAAAGTAAAAGGGCTAAAATTTAAATAACCAAATCTAATGTAGTAAACAGAATAAAGAAAATAAAGAAAACAAAAAAATATATCTGTTTTTGTATTCTTCTATCTCAAATAAATAGTCGTTAATGAACAAACGCCTAACATTCGATCCAAAATAATTGGACACATAGACTTTCTCTACAAAAATTGAATATTAATGAGTCATAAATAAGATTAACGTGATATGCTTATATTTCAATTAACTTGAAAACAGTAATCATAATTACCTTTACCGTCATAACCGGTGCGATACTTAACCCTACCAAATTGGAGAACAATAACGCATGTGGTTCATCAAAATGATCAACGACATATTTAGAGAGCTCGGATGCATAATGATCCCATAGAGTGAGATACACACAATTTCCACTAAAAATAAGTGTTCAAAATCAAGATAAAGTAAATTAACAAAATTAATTAAATAAAATATCTAAAAATAGTGGTACCTTAAATCACATAACTCCATTGTACGCTTGTTTTTGTCTTTGACGTTTGAAACATTCTTCTTGAAGACATGAACCACATGACCAATTATATCTAAAAGAAAGAAATTAAATAAATTAAGTAAAACATCAACTGAAAATCTAAGGATAAATTGAATAAATAATTTCTTTGAATACAAATAGTATTTTACCAATTGTGGACTTCAAAGAAATTTGTTTCTTGATTACTGATTCAAATGAAATCATTTTGAATCCAAACATGCGACCTTCAAACTCTTGACATGGATTAACATGAGTGTTTGGTCCAAACACTAATTTGTTGGGAGAATCAATAACTCTGTAGTTTGATCCATTTAGACCAACGCTGGGATTAACAATAGTAAGAGTAGAGCTTTCCTTCAAGAATCTTTTGAATCGAAAGATATCCTGTTTGTAAACGGTGGCTTGCATTCGATTTTCCTATCATTAAAGAAATAAGTATTTATTCAATAATAAAACTGTCGAAAGTCTAACATATATACAGATTAATAAATACACACTTACCTCTTCATCCATTAAAACCATCTCGATCAAAAAATCCTCGTTGACATTTTTGTTATCTTTGATGCTCCAAAGCCTCAGAACTCTAACCTTAAGAGTTGATGTTTTGAGAACATCAATCTTATTGGTAAAGGCCTGAGCATCCATTGTCATGTGCTTAAAATGAAAATATAAAACAGTTAAATAAAGTGGCCGAAAACTAAATACAATTATCAAAAGTGTACAAGCTTTCATGGCAGAAAATACGAAAGGGAAAAACGGGCCATGATTATGAAAATTTAATATGTGATTAGATATTATATAGTAGAATGTAGAGAATTTTAATTTTGTTAAACGTATTATGTATAGAAAGTTTCTTAAAATAAAATCGAATATAATCAACCGGTTTATTGTAAATTAAAATTTCAAAAAATAACTTATTGTTTAGAATATATAAAGTTTCTTAAAATAAGTTTGAATATAATCAACCGATTTATTGTAAATTATAATATCCAAATAAAAAAACAACATTAATTATTAAATTATATCCTTAAATATAGTTATTTTAGTCAAACCTTTAAATATTGTGAGTAATAATTTGAATTTGAAGTTGACATTGAAGTCAAAACGTAAACTAATCATGGAATCAGTTAGGTACATTAATATTTTAAATAAATCATAGAATAAATTTTATTTGGAACATGAATATTATAATTTAATATGTAATTTAAATTTTAATTAAATAGTAAATTGGCCGGAAAAAAATCAAAAACCGAACGGAAATTGGTCGAAAATAAAAACATAAATTACAAAGTGGACGGAAAACAATTAAGAGTCAATTATGATTGTTGACTAAAGAAAAAATATAAAATTGCCCGGAAATTATAATTTAACATAAAATTATATTTATAATAGTTTGGCCGGATAAAAGTCAGTTATGAAAAAATAAAAAAAAATGGCCGGAGAATATCATTAAACATAATTTTACGTTTATAACAGTTTGGCCGGAAAGAAGTCAATTATGATAATTAACTATATGAATTATGATAACAAAACTGGACGAGACTATATTCATCGGATGTTATTATAATAATTAAGTATCTCAAGGTGAAAAATCGTCTGTTATTTACCTTTATTATATTCACTGGAGAAACGATCTGTTATACGAATCATCAATTGCGAGAAAAAACCTTATCGCATCTCGTATGACAAACGATGATTTGAACGGAATCCAAACGATTGTAGACCTTTCCACAGATGGAGTTGAAGAATAACATGGTGAATAATGGAGAAGTCAGAATATGACGGCCGGAATTAGAGTTGAATAGTAGCGGCGGATTAGGTTTAGTTAGGTTTGGTATGTTCGTATAGAGATTAGAGAGAAAGATGACTGGTTGGATTGTTTGTGGGTTACGGAAAATGGAGCCGTTTTATTTTTTTTGGGGGGGGGGGGTTTGTGATTAAGTTGACACATGGCAGCATAATAGAAACTCTTAAAATGAAAATTTGGTGACATGGAGGCCTTGATGGACACCCTAGTAGAAGGACATGTGGTAAAATTGTATTGATTTAATAGATTAGTAAGATTTTGGTTTAAAGCTTATAACTTTATAGCATTAATATGAATAAATTATAAAATAAATTAATTTTGCGTTAAACATTCCTTGTTTGTATCGACCAACAACCAACGGTCTAGCGGTGTGCGTGGTGCGGTTCAGTGCGGTTTTTTACTGAAACCGAACCGAAAACCAAACCTTCAGTTTTATGACTTTTTAAAACCGTTCGGTTCCGGTTTTCGATTTTCGGTTTTTGGTTTTTGGATTCGGTTCGGTTTTGGATGCGGTTTTTTCGGTTTTGCTAATCGAGGCGAAACGTTTTGGGCCAAAATAAACTTGAACCAAGATATCGAAATTAGGCATGATAATTGTTTTTTATTTAAACTAATGATTAATAGAATGTTGAATATTTGAACCTCAAATATTATTAAAAGCTTATAAAAGATAGATTTAAATTCAAAACTAAAAGTACCGGTATTATTATTTAGTAATTATATGTGGAAACCAAATATATTTGTTATTAACCATATGTTAAAACTAAACAAATAGTTATCGGTAGATTTTCTTTTAATGGTTAAGGTTAATATGTTATGGTTATATATTTTGATTTTTTTTTTGTTATTTCGGTTTTTAACAAAATACAAAACCGAACCAAAACCAATATTTCGGTTTTTGCTAAAGTTCAAAACCGAACCGCTGGTTTCTAATTTTGTTTGGTTTTTCAGTTCGGTGTTTTTGATTTTTCGGTTTCAATTTGGTTTTTTCGGTTTTATGCACACCCGTAGATGATTGTGTAATTTTCAATACCACACCTTTAAACGAGGTTACTAACTTGGAATAAGCTATAAGTCTTGAGTAATTTAAAGGTAGATACTCAACAACCAATTTATAAACCCTCACTTTCTATGAATAAGGACAGAGACTTTTAACAATTGCTTCATGTTCGTTTTGTTGAGTCCATTTAGGTAGAGCCTATGGCAATCAAGGACCAAATTTATAAGTAATTCTGTGGATAATTTAACGATGGTTTTTCGTATAGACGGGAGTTGATAAACAATCATTTTTATTTTTTTGTATTATTGGAGTCGGATCGGGCTACGTTGGTTACACCGGTTTGGAAAGGTCCGGATGGGTTTTCTTCTGAATTTATTAAACAAATTTAGGATTTATTTGATATTTTTGACTATGTAAAGTAGTTTAAATACAAAGGATGAAGTGTAACTCTTCTTTCATTTCATTAATTAATTCCCAAGGTTCAAGACCCACTTCAAACAGTGATTTTAGACCAATAACATTTGGAGGTAAATATGTCTTTTTGTTAAAAATTCGAAGCCCATACTTCACCGGTTTAAAACCTGTTAAGTTCATGAAAGCATTCTCACCACTCTTTTGGTGGTCTTCTGACTTTTAACTAATTCCGTTCTCAGTAGCCTACCTTTATATTACTTTTCAATGTTTTTGGTACCTAAATCATTTTTATCGAAGCTTGAAGGATGCTTCATGTTCAAGGTTTGGTGAATTGGTGACAACACAAGGTAAAAAATTTTTTGGTTAAAGTGGGTACCGCTTAAGGTCTGTTGTTTCGTGTGGAGAATTATACAAGATCGTATCCCCCTGGCAAAGAATTTGTAGGACAATCGTTCACAAAAAAAAAATAAATAAACTTAATTAAGATTACTCGAATTACATTACATGGGAATATAAATAAAAAGAATCAATATACCGCTATAACCATAATGAGAATTACAAAATATATAAATAAACATAACCAAAATAAAATAGAGGCTGAGGTTTTTTGTTTAACATAGGTCCCTTAAAATAGATTTCAGGTCCTCCAGATGAACCCATCTATCTTCCAAGGTACAACAGCCGCAACAGGAAGTACTATCGGGATTAGCCTAGGAGTCGAACTATACCTACAATAAGTGCACGTAAGATCGTATTGACTGGAAACTCTTCTGGTTGTGTGTATGTGTGTGCTTGCATGAACGAATTTTCAGTAAGTCTTTCCAATGTTACCAAACGCTTATATATATATATGAGTGCACCAAGGGTCTCACAATTGATGAGCAATTAAACCCGAGTTAAGTCTATGAATAACATGGCCGTGAATACTGAATTAATTCATATAACTTATCGGTTGGAATTTGAAAGGTCACATACACCCGCAAAAAATACTAAGTGCAAAGTGCGTCATCGAAACGCCACATTACGTACATCGCTCCTTGCTCGGTCTCGGTTCCATGTCCGGACACGGGCGTGTCGGGTGCGTAGCACCCATGCGTATGTCACTGAATGTGTCTCATATAAGAATACATTCTTGTGAATCCTCCCACTTATATGCTAGTTAAAGTTTTATCACTCCACCAATGCGAGACAAACTCATTTCCAAAGTTCACATACTCAAAACACGCGACTTATAATCTCGATTTCTCATTCAAATCAACTTAATATTTGGAATAATAATATTAGTAACTAATACAAATAATTAATTTCCAATAATCAAAATTTTCAACAATCCACCAAATGAATGGAGATCAATTTGTAGGCCCAGGTGACATATATAGTTACAACGGTTGAGTGTTGCATGAGAAGTAGTTATTCCCTTTGAACCCTCATTTGGGAAATATACTTTGTCCCCTAGAGGTTTGTAGACTTAGTGTCTTTGAACCAACCCCCTTTTATTTAGATGTTATAACATTTCCCACAACACTCTTCCTGGCCTGGTTAACCCCTCATTGTCGTGTCCATTATAATCATGGAACACTAGTCTGGTTCTACGAGAGCTCTAGGATTTGCGTGCCCCAAATCCATTCGAAACCACCCCACTGCTCTCGCACATAGGTGATTTCCCACAAATCATTAAAAGCATTTAGGTTACAGTGATTTGGACAAATCATTACCATATATTATGCTTATCCTTGTTGATATCATTTGTTAGTTATAGGAATGGACAAGGAAGTATAACAACTCCCCTTTGATGTTTAAGGTACTCCTCTAACAGTGACCTTAGTTCAGGTAGTTAGGTTGACCTATTAAACTCGTATCATGGGATAACCAATCTCTTAGGTTAGGTTTTCCGTTGAACTTACTTACTCTATGGGATTTAGTCCCATTCCTATCGAAGACTTATATACGACCAATCTACATATGTCTTGATTTGTCGATAGTGATAACCCCCGTTGAGAGAAGTTGTCGTATAATATTGTGTTTGTGATGTATATGTATTGATTTGCCATTATACATTGCACTTTGAACTCTTCCAATCGTTTATTGACAATCAAAATGTATGCAAATCGCCGTAACATGTTTTGGTCATCCTGGAATGTATTCCAAAAATTGACGTATCCATTACGCCTCATCACCAACTTTGTCTAATGCAATGAACTCAGATTTCATCGTGGATCTAGCTATAAGAGCTTGCTTGGAGGATTTCCAACTCAAGGGTAACACATAACCACTTATGGATTTGGAATCTCTCATTTCGGATATCCAATAAGCATCATCCTTCTACAATAGTTAGGTCTTGGCATAGGTCATAAACAAGTTAAATCATTTATATAAACCTAGTTATCCCCTTAGGTATCTTATGACCCGACCCATTATGGCATAGGTCATAACCAAGTTAAATCATTTATGTAAACCTTTAGTTCATACTCGAAACAATTAGTCGCCCTCTACACCGGCATACCAATTATATCATATTAGTCAAGCACTCACAACCCTATAGACTGGCTCAATGAGCCGAAAAATTGTACTACACGTGGTGGGATATGCCTACCCTTTATCCACATATGTAAGGATCCGAACATAAGTATAACTAGCCTGATGCCAACATATACTAAGGTTTTAGGGATTTGTAATCCCACACAAACTTTTGCATTAATGACTCATTTAAAATAGTTGGTAAAGTACAATCATATTCACCTTTGTTATGATCAGTGCAGTTCACTAATTTACGCTTAAGCGTTACTTTGGACCTATAGAATGAGAATAACCTTTTGTAAGTATTAGATCAATGATCTAGCTTTATAACTTTAGTATGTTTTGCATAGCTTTAACCTTGATACATCATTTACTTTATAAAATATTTGGACCTATAGTCCTTTTGTTTATTTTTCGCTTATATGCTACGTTTCTTCATCACGAAGAAACGTATTTTGTTTACGTTTCTTCTTTAAGAAAATATTAATTTGACCACAACCCTTTTATATAAAACTTTATGTTTCTTAATCATGACGTGTCATTAGTTTAATTATACCCCATTATATATAATACTATATATTTCTTTGTTATAAAGACACATTATTTCGTCTATAACCTTAGCTTATGAAAAACTATGTTTAACTTATAATTTACAAAGCTTTGGGCTATACCCCTGACTAGGGTCTAAGCCATGTAATAAAATATTTACGCGGAACCCCTAACATAGGTACTTGAAATTAAAAGCCTAAGCTTGAATGAGCAGCAATTCCACTCTATGTCGTCTATTGTGACTAAAACCTTCAGAACTTCGGGGTTTGGCACGCACTTAAAAAATCGGCAAGATTCCAGAGACTAACTATGTGTGAGAAGCATGTTTTCTGTGTGATGTGTGAGATGCCTTGCATCCCCTTTTATAAGATAAATTTTAAGATCCTTCGAATATCACGGTGGCCTTTTTAAGGGGCTATCGCGTCACGCGATGACTCAATATGTCATCAGGGTTCCAAATGTTGATGCGTGGCCTGCCACGCGTGCCACGTTGTTGGACATGTGTTACGCAACCATGGAGGTTACGTTGCATATCGTGACGGAGAGATAGATGGGTCTGGCATGTCGACCGACACCGCCCAAATATTGGATTTTGTTTAGCTTCATAATGTATCGCGATGAGCTCGTATTTTGCCCATCATGTTGTGCTATGGGTTCCAAAATTTAAATTTTCACTTTTGGCCCTTTTACCATCACAATAATACTAAGTGCAAAGTGTGCCATCAAAGCGCCACATTGTGCCCATTGCCCAAGCTCGTGCTCGTGCCCGTGCCTAAGCATGTGCATGTGGGCGTGGGCGTCGGGTGCTTCGCACCCTTGATAAGACCACCAAGTGTCTTGTCATACAAGAATATTATCTTGTGACCTTTTTCTTATAAGAAGCTCACAAGTTTCTTCTTTTATCAATGTGGGAGAAATCCATCTTCCCTTTTATACTAATGTGGAAAGATTCCACTTTATTCTTTCTCCAATTTGGGACAATTTAATTTCTTATTTTTCTAATGTGGGATAAACCTACTTCCTTAATTCACATTTTCCATTCCATATTTTTGAGAATATTTTTGGGTTCCTTATCTTTACCCAGTTGTCAAATTTAGACTGAAAGTTTTGGCATGTTACAACATATTTGTAGTAGATTTGATCATCTTATCATCACTCCCACTAATAAGCATATCATCCACATACATACACAAAATCATATAACCCACATACATGCACAAAATCAGATAACCCATAGTTGTATCATTCACATAGACACACTTTTCGCACTCACTTGTTTTTAAAAACCATTATCAATCATCGTCTGTTCAAACGTTTGGTGCCATTGTTTTGGAGCCTGCTTCAAATTTTATAGGAACTTGATCAGTTTGAACAATTTACTCTCCTGGTGATGAGCTGAGAAACCATCAGGTTCTTCCATGTAAATCTCTTCGTCTAATTTCCCATTTAGAAATGAAGTTTTTACCTCCATTTGATGCATTTCCAAATTCCTCAAACATGCAATTGTAAGCACCACCAAATTGAGGTTATGCGAGTCACATGTGAGTATGTATCAAAATAGTCTAGACCTTCCTTTTGTCTAAACCCTTTAATTACTAACCTTGCTTTGTACTAGTCAATGGAACATCAGTTTGCATCTTCCTTTTAAATATTTAATGATATCCAAGTGATTTACAACCAGATGGAAGATCCACTAGTTCCCAAGTATTATTTTTTCCGGATATAATCAATTTCAATTCTAATGGCTTCCTTTCATTGTGGTATTTTAGAAGAGGTGATCACCTCTCGATAGGTCTGGGGCTCACCCTAAAAAATGTAAGTAAGAAAATCGTGTCCAAAGGATTCTTAGTCCCTTGCCTTTTATTTCTTCTTGGTTCAACATCCTCAAGCTCAGATTTTTCTTGAGTTTTATCTTGAACAATCTCATTAACACATGCTAATGAACTACCATGCATTGATGAGCTAGCATGTGTAGATGAGCTACCATGTGCATTTTTTAAACATGGACTATCAAAAGAAAGATGCATTTCTTGATTTCATTATAGTATTTTTGTGTATTTCTGGATTCTTTGATTCATGAACACGAAACCGATATGCACTACTATGATGAGCATAATATACACAATCTACAGTTTTGGGTCCTATATTTTGAACATTTGGTGGTAGTACATCCACTTTTGCTAGACACCCTACACGTTTAAATATTTATAAGATGGTTTTCTACTGGCCCATAATTCATATAGTGTTACATCTTTTTTCTTGAATGATATTTTCTTCAAATGATAATTAGCCGACAAAACAAATTTCCCCCACATGTTCGGGGTCAACCCAGAAACTAATAATAACGCATTCATTTTTTCTTTTAAGGTACAATTCTTTATTTCTGAAATTCCATTAGATTGTAGGGAGTATGGTGGGGTACATTCATGAATGATCCCACGTTGTGTGCATAGATCCGCAAACGACGCAACATATTTACCACCTATGTTTACTTCTTACAATTTTTATTTTCCTGTTTAGTTGGTTTTCAACCTCATTCTTATACAAGATAAATTTGTTTATGGCTTTATCTTTACTTTTAAGTATGTATACATAACAAGACCTTGTACAATCACATACATCGGTGTGGATCATGTCAAGGGTCTCGGTTATTCGTGCAACCGATTAAATGATGATATAGTATTTTTGGCTTTAAGATTTACAATTAGTTTTTTGAGTCAAAGTTGATAGAAGGTATGTAATTTAATTTCGTCAAATGGCGCATTGAATCATAGTTAACATGACCTAAACGATCGTCCAAACATTAAAAGACTCAATCAAGTAAGAAGAAGTAGTAGCCTTTTCATTCATATTTCTTGGTCAAAGCCTTTGCTTTCAGCTTAAACAGACCATTGAGGGCATGACCCTTACCAACAAACCCACCATGCTTAGTTCACACAAACTTATCACTTTCAAAAACTAAATGAAAACCAAACTTATTAAACAACCATCCAAACAAAAGAGTTTTGCTCAAATTTGGAACATAAAGCACGTTGCTTACAGTGAGCTTTTTCCCCGAAGTCCACTTAAAAATCTCTTGATATCTGGATTAGCCGACTTCCCCATAGAGAGTTTATCATGTCTCACAACCTCCTTAAACTTGCTAAAGAGGGTCTTGTCCGAGCACAAATGGTGGGTAGCCCTGGTGTCAACCCACCACCCTTTAGTATGGTTGGACCCCATGTTGACCTCATCGGTCATAGTAGTAAGGTCAGTGATCAGGTCGGTGATCATTGACCTTATTGCTATGATGTTTGCCATCTCCTTCTTGGTTTTGTTGCATTGATCAGCTCGGTGACCAGATTCTTCACAATTATAACATTTTCCCTTGAAAACCGAAAACCTTTTCTACTTCACACCATCCTTTCTAGGCTCAAGATCAAAATTACCTTGCCCTTGCTATACGGTTTGTTATTCTTATAGCCTTTTACCCCTTTGATGATTGACCGTGTTCAACTATGTTTGCCTTTGTAGAAACTTCCATTTGAGTTCCCTTTAGTGCCACCCTATTATCTTCCTCAATTTGAAGACGGGCCACTAAGTCCTCAACAACCACCTCCTTTCGATTGTGTTTAAGATAATTCTTAAAGTGTACTCATTTTGGAGGCAATATTTCAATCATGCAGCACTTGAAATATCTCACTAAAAGTCATTCCTTCATAAATCATATCAACAATTAAGATTTGTAAGTTTTGAACTTGAATCATCACAATTTTGGAATCAATCATCTTAAAGTCGAAGAACCGAGCCATTGTGTATTCCTTTGTACACGCGTCTTCTGTTTTGTACTTGTGTTTCAAAGATTCCCATAATTCTTTGGCAGTTGGTATTTTGCAATACACATTATACAATTCATCAACAAGGCCTTTCAACACATAGTTGCGGTAGAGGTACTCGGAGTGCTTCCAAGCATCAAGAGCACTCGTGGCTTGAACGTCCATATCGTCCTCTAGTTTAAGGGAGTGACTCAATCAAAAACCTGACAAGGTTGATGTGGTTTGGTAAAACATCATATTTGGTTGCTAAATTTTGAAGTTCACACCCTGAATATTTCCTGGTTTTTCGGCATGATTAGCAACAGTTTGGGCTAACGGTCCCATTATGAAGAAGTGGATCGAATAGCAATGGATCCCATATCAATGCTAGTGGAAGCTACAATAGTACTCGCCATTTCTGCATCAAGTTACAAAACGATTAGGTTTCCTGAAAACCAAACTAATGAAAGTAGCTTTTAAAAAAACCATGATACAAACTTAAAAAAAAAATAATTTTTCACCAAATAGAATGTAAAGTAAATAATGGTTTCTTAAAATCATATTTCACGAACGCATTCAAGAAATAAAAATAAATTGCAATAATAATGGAGTTTATTCTTCTTTCGAAATCCAAGATACTTGGAAGCTTCCAAGGATCAAGAGCACTTGTGGCTTGAACGTCCGCATCGTCCTCTAGTAGAAGGGAGAGACCCAGTCAAAAACCTCACAAGGTAAATGTGGTTTGGTAAAACATCATATTTGGTAGCCAAATTTTGAAGTTCACACTAGAAATATTTTCTGGTTTTTCGACATGATTAGCAACAGTTTGGGCTAATGGTCCCATTATGAAGTAGTGGATCCAATAGCAATGGAACCCATAGCAACGCAAGTGGAAGATACAATAGTACTCGCCATTTCTCCATCAAGTTACAAACGATTAGGTTTCCTGAAAACCAAATTAATGAAAATAGCTTTTAAAAAAACCATGATACAAACTTAAAAAAAAAATAATTTTGCACCAAACAGAATGCAAAGTAAATAATGGTTTACTAAAATTTAACATTTTAAAACCATATTTCATGAACGCATTCAAGAAATAAAAAGGAATTACAATAATAATGAAGTTTATTATTCTTTCGAAATCCAGGATACTTGGAAGCTTCCAAGTATCAAGAGAACCTGTGGCTTGAGGGTCCGCATCGTCCTCTAGTTGAAGGGAGAGACTCAGTCAAAAACCTCACAAGGTTATTGTGGTTTGGTAAAACATCATATTTGGTAGCCAAATTTTGAAGTTCACACCAGAAATGTTTTCTGGTTTTTCGGCATGATTAGCAACAGTTTGGGCTAACGGTCCCATTATAAGAAGTGGATCCAATAGCAATGGATCCCATAGCAATTCTCGTGGAAGCTACAATAGTGATGTGCGAAAAGCTATATATGAATATTAATAACTAATTCTCGCAATTCAACACTAAGTCTTAAATTTATAAAACCAAACAATCCTAACTAAGCTTCACACAAACGACAAGTGTACCGACCGCGTAGCAGCACAGTCTAATGGAAGTTCGGATGTCGAACACAAAGACACGTGAGAAGGGCAAAGATAATTAACCCTAATCTAAGTCCTGCCTAAATAATATATTTATTTATCTTAATTATTTAAACTAACTAAACTTAACTTTAACTTAACTAACGGTGAAACTTAACGGAACTAACGATAATAAGAAAACGAATCACCTAGGTAGGATGACTTAACGGCTATAAGATGACACGAGTGAAAACACATGGTTGAGACCAGAGTTCTAAAGTTGAGCTAACATAGGTGAGGTCAAGGAAAGTGGTCCCTACGATCAGTTTTACCAGAAAACCCTAACAAAGTCTAGATAGCTTTTAATTCGTTTGTTGTTTATCTACATACCTTAATGACTCATCACTTGGTCCATGTCTAAATCACAGATCTCACGAAGGCTCGAGCTAATCACAAACCTAGGAGAAGAGGGGTAATTCTATGCTAAAGACAAAATAACTCAACTTACAAACTAACCTAGTCAACAGCTGGAAAACCGTACGTGGTCTCGCAACGACTAACCAAATCAACTAAACCAGCAAGATAAGACGACACCTATGGTTTTGGACCAACTCAAAGGTAGTGAAACTACTGACTTTAATGATCTGAGAAACACAAACCCTAATGGTACGCCTACCACAATCAATCAACACACAAAGTATTAACCGAAACATGCAATTAACGCCTTCACGAAACTAATTCACGCAATAATCAACCACACGAGGCACATGCAACCTAAGATACATCTATGGAAGCAGGTATACACGGAATAATATCACAAAATATGAACTTTACAATAGAATAACAATCAACTACTTGTTTAGCACCCGAAAATTGATAAATCAACCGTTAAACATCAAACCTAGGTGATTCTAATCAATCTAGCCAATCATAATCAATGAAAAGTAGAAAATATATATTAATGTGATGAACATGTTCATATAAATCTGATTACAAATGGTTTGAAAGATTAAAAACCAAACGAACTAAAAATCGTTAAAATAGTCAAAACCGACAACCGAAGGATAAAAGATAGAACCGTAAGCTTGTCCTCGTTGGTTTCTCCTCTTGAGAAGGTGTGGTGGCTGGAAATATGATGTAAATTTGTTCATAGGGTATTAACCATTTATATATATGTTTAAATACCTCCTTCCTAATATAAAATATGTTAAAACAAGTCCATAAGGCCCACTAGAAGACAAAATAGATGGGGTAGCTGTTTCCTGAACATTCTTGGCAGCCTTTGGGACATCTGGGACATTGCATAGCATGGTTATGGATGCGTGACTTGGTCGCGTAGCGCGGCCAGGTCATGGGTGCTCGTTTCTTCATTTTCTGACTCGTTTATCTTCGTACACGCATACCGGCTGCATTTGATTCCTGTTTTAGCTGATTTCTTCTTAATATAGCCTATTTTTTTGCTCTTTTCAACCATGGTACCTACATCAATTAATAATATGTAACTTTATGCATAAAAAATGGATATTCAATAAGGGTTAAATGTAAAACAATCGCAACAATGGGGTAAAAAGCTATGTATTTTGCTGCACATCAAATATCCCCATACTTAAACCTTTTTCGTCCCTGTAAAAGTAACTGCACGGGATCATACCAAAGACAAAAATAACAACTCTCGGTTCTATTTATTATTTAATTTTATTAAAGCATGTGTAACAAATTGACGTATTAACCGTGATTGCCGATATATTGATTCACTTTAAACCCAGCCACTAACCCATCGAGCCCCCAGTAGCGTATAGCATTAAGTTCAAATGATCATCAATAATCCTATAGAACCCTCACTCGAGAGTGGCAGCTAATCTTAACCGTATCTCAAACATAATGAGCTAGCTAGGTTAGAGTCGATGTAAAATGGTTCGACAAATCACCGTAAGCAATTGACTCTTTAATGCTATGAGGAAAGTGCACAAGATGGAATTATGAATGATTGGTCAAGTGATGGTCATACGAGCTGATCCAAGATATTTTTGGACTTAGTCCTATATAAACCTAAAATTTTATTTATTGACTGAGAACTTTCAAGCCCAAATAGCTATAACCTCAGAGTCACTATCCCCTTGGCAACGCGTAAACTCTTAGCCCTGTCTAGTATGGACAACTTTGGCCTCTTTTACTATTTTTGGATACTTTTTTGTATCTTTTATTTGAACTTTATTTGACAACTTTTTTTTACTTTCTTTTTTCTCTCTTTTTTTTCTCTCATTTTTTGAATAATATCCTAAATATATAACTAAATCTAAGCTCGTGAAAAGATGGACTTTTAGCGGGGCACCACCACTCAATTTAGTTTTAAAAAACGAGTGACGAGCTATATTTTAAGTTCACCCAATTCTCACCACCTCAAAGTCATATTGAATTTTAGCTTCACCGCTTCCCCCCAGGACGAGAACCCAATAAGTTTATGAATTTGTTACGGTACAATTAAAAATACTAAAGAGAAACTTTTCAGGATTAGTTGGGTCTACCGACACATCACAAATTAAATACACAACTGTTCTGATTTATTATATACATATATATTAAGAAAACACCAAGAAATTGTAAAAACACTCGGTAATAATATCATTTCCTGTTTAATGCAGAAATTTGAAAACAAAGGACATTTTTAAGACTCTTTTACTTTAATGTTTTTTTTTTCTTTTAAACCTTTCTTTAATTTTATTTTGTTATTTAGTTTAACTTTTAAAACATCAATTCCCTATCCCCACACTTAAATTTCACATTGCCCTCAATGTGAGACAGGAAAAAGACAAAAACAAATTAAATAAATAAAATTGGAACATACTCCCCTGATAAATAGTAGTGGCCGTGTGTCATGAATCATGTTACGTGCCCTCCAATTGAATGCAAGCCGCGTACTCAAGTGCTCTCTACCAAGTAGTTACTCACGAACAAACATGGCACTCATCCAATCAATAACTCAACATCGCCATGGAAAATCATAAAACTATTAGCATCCCCACACTTGCTTCAAACCCTAGCTCATCATCCATCTAATAGCCAACCACAGAATAACCCACAAGAAAAAAACACCTGAAATAGCAACAAAATAAAAGAAAAATAAAATAATAAAAATGAAACATATTACCGGGTTGCCTCCCGGAAAGCGCTAAGTTTACACAAAAAATCAGGAGGCTTCTCCTTTATTTGCTTCCCATCCATACTCCTTAACACTTTCCTCTTACAATTGGTCGGGAAGAAACCAAATGCACCGCTTTCATGGGCCCAAACATACGACTTGAACTTGGCCCACCAACTCTTAGACTCACCCAAAAATGATTCCCTGAAGTGAAACGGGAGAGACGAACTCTTCTGCACACCATGATCTCTGAGACTAGATATCCTCCTTATTTTTTAGCCAACTTTTTAAACCTCGACACGTCCCGAATGGAGATTGAGTACAGTTCCTGTTTGGGTTTTCATAATCAAAGTGCAATGGTGGAAAGATTGAATTGCCAACCACCTCATGTCTCTCCTCACAAGTCTCCTTCTTGCCCCCCCCCACACTTGGCTCGTTATATATTAAATCTTCGAGCAACTTTAAATCACTAAGTGGGTCAAACTCTCCATCATCCATCACTGTAAATCCACCAACTCGTCACCAAACTCACCCCTAAACTCGTCTTCCCACGAGGGAACACATTCCCCTGCCTACTTTTCCATCCCCGCAACTTCAAATTCGATAATCGACTCATTAAGTTGTGACTAACTCATTAAACCAAACTGAATTCCACCTAAAGCTTGTTGGGTCAGAAATGGGGCATTTGGATTTGTATCATGGATGATGCACAACCAATCAAATATTACCTCATCCGGATCTGGTATTTGCTAAATGAATTCACCGGATGAGTTTTCATAACCCAGAAGATTCCCCCTTAAATCAAACATCAAACGTAATCGGGTTTCACTCGATTTTTCGCTTTGCAATCCAAAATCCTCTGTATCTCCATCTACCAAATGGTGTAATGTTTTTGTTCTTTGACTCCATTCACGTAAGTCTCCATTACTACACACTTAAACAGAAACAGATCACGGCCACCAGATAGTAGTAGACTAAAATTAACTAAAACTAAAATTAAACTATTTAAAAGAAAACAAAAATAAACTATATTAATCTAAATATATCTACAAAACTATATAAAGCAAGTCCTCAACATAGTTCGTTCTCCAATCGCCTTAAACCGTGTCCCCGGAAACGGCGCCAAAAACTTGATGTACGAAAATGTATATATGAAAACTACGACTTACAACTAAGCTTTAAATTAAAACGGGATATCCTAACTTAAATTTCACACAAATGGAAAGTGCACCGATCGCGTAGCTGCACAGTCTAATGGAAGTCCGGATGTCGAACACAAAGACACGTGAGAACTGCTAAGATAATTAACTCTAATCTAAGTCCTGCCTAAATAATATATTTATTTATCTTAATTATTTAAACTAACTTAACTAACGGTGAAACTTATCGAAACTAACGATAATAAGAAAACGAATCACCTAGATAGGATGACTTAACGGCTATAAGATGACACGGGTACTAACACGTGGTTGAAACCAGAGTTCTAAAGATGAGCTAACATATGTGAGGTCAAGGCAACTTTCCTACCGTCAGTTTTACCAGAAAACCCTAACAATGTCTAGATAGCTTTTAATTCGTGGTTGTTTATCTACGTATCCTAATGAATCATCATTTGGTCCATGTCTAAATCACAGATCTCACTAAGGCTCGAGCTAATTACAAACCTATCAGAAGAAGGGTAATTCAACAGTAAAGACAAAATAACTCAATTTACAAACTAACCTAGTCAACAGCTGGAAAACCGCACGTTGTCTCGCAAAGACTAACCAAATCAACTAAACCAGAAAGATAAGCCAACACCTAAGGTTTTTGTCCAACTCAAAGATGGTGAACCTACTGACTTTAATGATCCAAGAAACACAAACCCTAATTGTATGTTGTCACATTCATCAAAATCGGGCCTCGATTGTACTTGTTTTTGTATTCGTTTGACGTGTAAAACCGACCCGTTTATAAACCGCAACTTATGATATAATAAAAATGATGGTTTTTATGTTACAATATTGTCTTACACTTGTTGGGTCTTGAAAACATCCTTTTCGGGATTTAAAACGTGTAAAAATCACTTAAAAACGAACTTCGGGGGCCAAAACTGTCACTTTTGAAAGTTAAAAAAAATTTCAGCTCTACCCCGCCGCACCACGCGACGGGGGAGCCCCTTAAGGTTGAGGGTGGCGACCACCTATAGATAGATTAGTCTACCTTGTTTCCTTTGTTGTTTTACTGTCCAACGAATCCGATTTTTAACCAACAAACCTCTTGTTTAACCAAATTAAACCCCCCCTATAAATATAATACCCTCCCTAGCATTAATCCCTGCTCGTAAACTCTTTCCTCTCTCAAATTCAAAGATCATACAAGGTTATTTTCATGTTATTGTGGGTTTTGACTCCAAAGTCAAACTTATGTTATTTTTGCATTTTAACTAACTTACTAACTCTAACTCAATACTTGAAATATATGGCACAACATATATATATAATACACACCCCTTGTTACCTTTGGTAGTTACTTATCGACCCCGGTCAGTTAAGTTTTGGACTTCGTAAGGCAAGGCTTCATGAAGGACTTTCGTGGTCCTTGATATATATACACTTATCTAACTTGTTTGCACATATTATTAATGCTTAACTTCTGGCTCATTGTAGTTTGCTAGTCACCTTTACAAGTCTTGGGTATGTGGAGACCATCTATGAACTCATTGTGAGATGGAAACCGAACCGAACCAAACTTTTTTTAAAAAGACTTGTTGTTGACTTTTTAGTCGCAGAACTTAAATATTTTCATTTGTACATTATTATACAAGATCTATGATATATGGGTATGTTGAAATCATCTATGAACTTATTGTGACATGGAAACCGCACCGATCCGATTTTTACTCTCTTAAGACACACAAGGGTGTTTTTAGCTATCAAGACTTGTGTATTTCTTTATGTTGGTGCATAATGTCAGTAGTTCATAGTCTAGTGTCTGTAATCGAGTCTGTAATGTTAATTATGTTTTATATATGTCTTAAGCGAAGTTACTTGACAAGTTCGTTGTTTAAGCGAACTTGTTAGTCAAGCGAAGTTATGGACAACTTCGCCTGAACATGCCAGGCGAAGTTGTCGTGTATTTATATACCTAGGTTACGGCTTGGTTTTGAGTCGAGTTCCAGTTAGTTGTTCGTGTTAGTTTGTTCGAGTTGTTACGAGAGCTGTAACGTGTGTCTGTAATAGTGATATCGTATCACGTGTTTGAGTTATTATATAACGTGTGTTCGTGTGATTCGTGTTCTATACTCGTAACGATCTACGCAGGGATTCAGCACCTGAGTTGATCGAGATATCTCGTGCGATCCGTCCAGGGAACCTACAATTGGTATCAGAGCATTTGCTCGATTGTGTGGTTCGGGATATTCAGGCGGTGTAGAAATCGTCCCGTTTCGACTATTCGCGGGACGTGTTTTCTATGTTTTTGAGTCAATCTTACCTCCTACCATCGTATTCAACCCTTTGCACCGTCAAAAACCTCGTAAAATCCAGATTTCAGATCTGCAAAAACGTCCGTGTTGATCAGGCGAAGTTGCCGTCAGGATACGTAGGGTTTCGGCGAAGATATAAGGTTAAGCGAAGTTATCCACAACTTCGCCTACCTTCTCAAGTTCGCCTAACTCAGCGAAGTTCTCTACAACTCCGCCTACCTCCTAAGTTCGCTTACCTTAAGCGAAGTTAATCATCTGCGAAGTTCTTCAGCGAAGTTAATCAGCGGCGAAGTTAAGGCTTAAGCGAAGTTATCCGTAACTTCGCCTACAGTACTTTTCAGAAATTTTTTTTTGATTTTTTTTTTCGGGTTTCTTTGTTTTCGAGAAAGATGTCGTCAATTAACATCTCTGAGTTAGTAAAGATGGAAGTAGAAGCAGGGTCAGCTACTAAGGCCCCCAAGGTTGCTGAAGGGAACCGATTTCGTTGCGTGGAAGGATCGGTTCATACAATATGTCAAATACCAGGATGCGAAGATGTGGGTATGCATCCAGGATGGTTATATTCCACCAGTTATGGAGTATGAAGGTCGTGATCAAATCAAAAGTATAGCAAAATGGAAGAATAAGAGAAAAAGATGTATGAGGCCGAGAGCAAGGCTCATGCTGCTATTACTATGGCTCTTCCACAAGAGATCCTTCATACGTTTAGAAAGTATACGTCAGCAAGAGAGCTTTGGGAAGCTCTTGAGAACAGATTTGAAGGAATGTAGGAATCCGTGCTTCAAAGATAAAATTGCTCAAAACCCAGTTCTCAGTC
>NW_027504102.1:0-20857 GCF_021521415.1 Bidens hawaiensis | reverse complement strand
AATCCCAATCTCACTTGTCTTCATACATAAGAGGCATGAATACATATGATGGTACAACAAATTATTGAAACCAACCAACAGACAGTGATCACATGACCAACCTGCAACCTAACACTTGTACCTTAACTAAAACACTATGTAATCAAGGTTGTACAGTCATACCATACAAGCTGTACACATACATCATGATATGAATTATTAAAATTTTATATTATTTTCTTTTCAATAATATATAGTGGATAATAGATCATATGTATAAAGATTCGTGGTATATGTGTTGATATATCAATTGTCAGTATTTAATAGGCAATAACTTTTGCACCCATGAAAACCAAATAAATTAAACAACTTTTTAGATTAAAAGAATCATTTAAGCATGAAACATCGAGCTCTTGACTTTGGATGTCACATGTTATTGATTCTTTCATTTTTCTAGTGAAAAGTATTTAATTATTGTCATTTTTTTTATGTTGAGAAGCTTATTCTATTCAAGGTTCAACTAAAATAAGTTGGTTTATTTATGAGTTATGACATACAAGGACAATTCATGTTGTAAACTTGACGAATAATTTTAAACATACCATTACTATTATAAATAGATATTTGATTGTAATTGTAAACTTTACGGGACAGTCAAAGTTATGAAGTTAGTGCTATTAACTCATAGTCCGACCATAGTTGTATCTCGATCAAATCGATTGAGTGAACCAAACTATATTCATGTGTTCATGTTGTTCCAATCCCTTTAACCTTGTGAGTGTTATTGTCATATTTCTTAGGGTATATGTTTTTATCAACATATGGTATCAAAGCCTTTAGTTTTTTAGATTGTTTAAGGGCAATGGCAAAAGATGGTAAAGTAAAGATCACCAAACGTGTCGGCCATATATGCTTTTGGTTTATGGAAGTCATTGGAAAACACAGATTGAGGATACTTATACCATAATTTAAATAATAAACTAAATAATCTGAATCGAAACTAGAAATGATGAAGTAGTAATGAGACACGGATTCAAGAGTTAGCGGACTCTTTACATTGACTAGCTTAATAAAGGAAAACATAGTTGAAAAAGCTTAAACTCCAAAAAAGATATAACTTGTAAAGGGAACTTAATTAAAGAACATAGAGGATGTAGCGCGTTGGAATTACACGCAAGAACAAGCACTTTAAAAATAAATACAACTTACCGAATGTTGTAAAAAAATCTAGTTGCAGATGCAATTTACTATATCTTTCCAAGTTTTAAAGTTAATAAAATATCTTTAGCCTAGTGTAGCATGTGGATTCCAATTAAATTAATTGAGGTGAACCACTTAAGTTCATGTGTTTAATTCTTCCACTTCTTAATCTCTTATTAATGTAGTATTCCTCACGTTTCTTAAACGTTTCTAATTTTATATTTTGCTTATTTTTCTAATCTCCATCATTGTTCACAACAAACCTTTTACTTTCTTTCAAAGTTTTAGATAAAAAAAAAATAATATATATACAAATGTTACAAAATCTCACCAAACTTACATTTTTAGAAGTGAATGTAGGTTGGCATACCTTTTTGCAACAAGATTTGGCCCTCATATATAGAAATAAAATTACTTTATTATATAAACTGTCACACCATAAAATAATAAAAACAAAAAGGTGGGGTTCAATTTACCTCTCACCATATTTTCATTAAACCATTACATAGATGAATTTTGAATTTCTAGCCTTAGGTAACAAAAACAAAACCTTTTAAACAAGTAATAACTAAACAATGACTTACAACAAACAATACTCACCATTCATTTGCTTAATTATTGCCCCACAAATCCAATTCAATAACAGAATTCAAGACTTGATCTTTCTATACACAATGCCCAACCGCCCTGGACCGATGTTAACCCGATGATTCATTTCATGGTTTATCACATTCACGGTCAGCCGAGACACGACCCGAGCTATGGCCCACCATCCTCCCAAACGAGGGCACAGCCGACAACCCCCTAAAGCTGCTGCTTCCCTCACTCAAATTCTGTGATTTTCTTGATTTCCGCTGCTTAGGAGAGGAATAAAGGTCGAGGTCTTGGTCAGCAGGGTTGACTTTGACTTTAATGACTGTTAACCGTGCAATATTGCTACGACAAAACGGGCAAATGGGTTGAGGTAAGGTTGAAGTTATCGGGTTGGGCTTGTGACAACACAAGGCGAGTGTGCATTGGGCGCACATTTGGTGACCGCAATCTTGAACCTCGATTGTGCATAGTTGGTCAAAACATATGCAACATAGTTGTGAATCACTTGCCTACAAAACATAATTAATTAAAGTTTGTTGAATATTATCTTTCATTAAACTAGTTTAAGCCAAATGTAAACGTGTCTGAGAAAGTAAGACATAAATATCTTTGATCAAAGTCAAAAGTCGTCAACTATGACCATTTCAACCTAAAACAATCCAAAAAGTTTTTGGTTTTATTTACTAACTTTCCATTCCTTATGTCTTTTTTCACAATCAAATATATAATAATACGGGTGAAATCCGGTGCAAATAAAATTAACATGTTAAACATACAAATAACTAGAATAATTACAGTTTGAACTAGGGTAATTATGTTATAAAAAAAATAATATAGCATACTAATAATTACTCTAGTTTAAAAGTGGTGTAGTAATAACTACTCTAGTTATTTGTACACTTCCCGCGATAAAAGTTATTTGTATTTGATATAAACCCATAACATTATAACCTCATTGACTGTAATCTTATAAATATCCTTACAAGGCTTTTATCATTCTATATGGTATCAGAGTCGGTAACTAATAATAACTACTACAAATAAAATTAATCAAATCATATTTTCTAATTACGGTAAAAATTACCTCTGAGATGTTGTCATCGATACACGTGGCATCAGAATGGACCGGAGAAGACACTGAGAAACCCGAACCTTTTAAAATGTTTTTCTCTCTTTCCATATTAACCTCCATTAAAGCTTGCTCTAACAAAGCTTTTGCATCTTGATTAAGCTCGCTAATGAATTTTAACGGCGATGGCCATACTAAAGGCTCTGCAGATGAAGGGTTTAGTAAAGCTGCACACGCTCCGTTTTTATGTTTTAAAGCAACCGTATACGGTATCCTCCTGTATTTATAAAAAATTTAGATTATACATTACCATAAACAACATTATTATTAGATTATCTATGAAAAATCATACCCGGATGCATCTCTATGAAGCCGATCAGCACCCCATGCTAATAACTCTCGGATGCAATCGATTGAACCGCCTCTGGCAGCCAAATGAAGTGGAGTGCTACCAAGAAGCCTATAAAATGATATTACTTTAGCAAACAAGAAAGAAATAAACATACAAACCATATCATAGGTTCATAAATTAATGTAACAATTAGTACCCATATCCACCGGTTGAGGCACAAACAAGCGCGCCACTAGTCAAAAGTATATGAACACATTCAGGCCGTCTTTGACGGGCGGCTAAGTGCAATGGTGTCGCGCCTTTACCATCTCTAATATTCACAAATCTAGAAAATCCCCTGAAATTTGAATACAACAATTCATATTGTATAACAATTTATACAAATTTGAAGGTTTAATTTGGGGAATAGATAAGAGATCTACCAAGAAACCGCAACAGGTGAGGTTTTCGCAAAGGAAAGAACCGTTTGCAAACAATCAGAGTGACCATAATAAGCAGCATAGTGCAAGCATGTTCTTCCATTTAATGAATCAAACATCAAAATCTGCCAAGTTTTGTAATTTGAACAATACTTTTATTAATAAATGTATCAAAATTACAACGTCATGATTGATCAATGGAACAAAAGGAGGAAATTAACATACATTAGCCCCTGCTTCAATTAACTTCTCCACACACGCGATTTTCCCGTGCATTGCAGCCAACATCAATGGAGTCTGTATAATTAATATCCATTTATCAAATTGCACAAATTTAGCAAACCCAGAATCTACTAAGGATCATGATTCATGAACAGGGGTGTAAACGAGCCAAGCCGCTTATGAGCTTGAGATCGGGCTAGAAAAAAGCTCGAATCCAGCTCACCTTAAACGAGCTCAATCCTAAATATAAGTTTATTTGTTTAATAAACGAGCCCGAGCCTCATTAATTGAGCGTTTGATTTATATAAATATTTAATATATAAATTGAAATAATATTCTTTATTATATGTAAAATAATGATATAAATAATAAATTATATATATTTGTAATATATAAAATGATAATTAAAATAAATACATAAATAAATCTAATTAATTAATATGAAATGAGCCAAGCTCGAGCTTTAGAGATACAGCTCGAAACGAGCACTCTGTCAGGTAAACAAGCCAAGCCTGAGCTCCTACTACGAGCTCAGGCTTGGCTCATTTACATCCCAATTTGAATCCAGTTCATGATTCATCACGAACTGGATTCAAATTAATCCGCAAAACTTAACACACCTGTCTATGCCGATTCAAACAATCCGGATTAACCGATCGATTCTCCAACAGCAAACACAGAATCTAAACAAAACAAAATCAATCAATCAATCAAACACAATTAAAAACCAATAAACCAACAAAGCCATCAAACTACACACCTCGATCTGGCCATTAGCAGCCGCAATATGAAGCGCAGAATGACGATCATAAACAGTAGTTTCCCGAATAATATTCGGATCTCTGTCAAGAACCATCTTCACCGACTCCAAATCTCCAAACTGAACGGCTGTAAACAAACCATGTTCATCTTGGATCCTGCAACTAAGGCCTTGACCCATGATAATGGTTTGATGGAGAGTTGAAGTTGAGAGTAGTTTTACTTATTATTAATATTGGTGTGGCATTTATGGAGACTTGAGAATGGAAGGAGATAGATAAATGGGGACAAAGGTGGCGGACGGGCAGGTGGGATGGGGTAAACGCCTGACAACGGGCAGGTGTCAGTGGGTTACGGGCAGTTTTAGAGATTCCAAAGTTAGTGAAGTGGGACCGGCCTTACCTTACTTAACTTGAAAATATATTTTCGAGGGAAAAGAGTTTTGTGGTACCGGAATTATTTGATTTTTGTTTTGATTAAAATAGTGAAGTTGAAGTGAAATAATTAGCTTTAATTATTCGTATTAGCTTTGAAATAATTAAATTTGATCAAGGATGATGATTTTTGTTAACTTTAATTATTTGTAGTGATTGATTTTTTTCTTTTTATGGAATGGCTGTATCTTGAAACCTGAAATAATTGAACTGGTTGAGTGTCGGTGAAGTTGCACGCGTGATACGATGTCGTTTTAACCTAAAACCTGTTACGACATAACCCATTTCGGCTTGAACATGTACCGACCCAACCCGAACCAAATTAACCTTTTTTCTATCGACTCATTCAGACCCTAGTCCGGTCTTAAACATGAACCGAGCTTGACCGAATCGACTTGTTGCCGAACCTGACTGGTAATTGCGTGATATGTTAATTGTTTATAATTAAGAAAGTACAACAATACCATAGTCAAATTAAAAGAAAATAAAATGCTCATTCTTATGGTTTATATATATATGTGTGTGTGTGTGTGTGTTTGAATATATATATATGTATATGTATGTGTGTGTGTGTGTGTGTGTAAGACCCTAGTCCGGTCTCACACATGAACCGAGCTTGACCAAATCGACTTGTTGCCGAACCTGACTGGTAATTGCGTGATATGTTAATTGTTTATAATTAAGAAAGTACAACAATACCATAGTCAAATTAAAAGAAAATAAAATGCTCATTTTTATGGTTTATATATATATATGTGTGTGTGTGTGTGTGTGTGTGTGTGTGTGTGTGTGAATGTTTGAAAAGTTATGGCCGTTTAAAAAATGTGGATTTACTTGGTTTGAAGTGGTGGGTATATATCATTTAACTTATAAAAAATGGAATGAAGTTGAGGGACCAATGTTGTAACTATATTTTGATGGAACGAAATTTATGTAAAGTTGTGACTAGATGCATTATGTGTTGTACCTGAAGAAACAAGTATGATCTCTTTTAAAAATTAAAAATTTCTTAACTCATGCTTGATATATAGTATAGATATGATGAAAATGTATCACTTCGACCTTGCTTATTTTAGTTCATTTAGAATGATGTTTTGTTAAAATTTTCATTGGAATCATGTTAAAGAGGTGTAGCTTTAATTATTATTTGCTTCAAATATATATATATCGTCTAACAGTGTCTCTAATTTTGAGCAAAAACGTCAGGAAACGTTTATGTGAGGGGGGGGGGGGGGTTCATGTGTTTTATTTCTTTTTTTGTTTTCCCTTGTGAAAGGGGCAAATCTATAAGAATGACTCGAAGAGTTTTTGGTTTAATAATTTGAGGAAAATTTTGTTTATAGAATCAGTTTTTTTTTTTAAATTATTATCTCAAACTTGATTATGGTGGGTTATCTATACCAACAAAATATATTACTGGGCTCTTCTTTAGTCTAAATCTATGTTGTATAATTTTGATTATCTTATATAAATCAAGACTTTATTTTAAATATTTAGTTAAAGTTAAGGTTGTTTAATGAAGACAAGTTCAAAAACATATATAACTATGTACCCCTTATTTAATTGTATGTTGAATGTTGTAAGCATAAGAACACAAGTTGGCTCACCTCATGAGCGTACAGCTTCGGACTCTCAATGTCATGACGCAACATGAAAGCAATAAATGGTCCAAAGCATGCACTATTTAGTACTAGTATTCACCCCCTGAATATCTCTCACAAAATCCGGTAAACATCTTAATCACTATCAACAATCAAGCGTGTAAGTTAACACTTGTAATAATCGACTTGAATGTTAAACTGGTAAGTGGAGTTCTATCTTAATTAGTAAAGTATATCAAGATAATGCTAAAAAACTGATACCAAATACCTATATGATATGCATAGCTATACATAGCTCCGAATACGATCCACATTTATTCATTTAAAATCAATTATAACACACACACGCTTGTTGGTAAAAAAAAACTCACAACACGCTTAAATCGTGTAACCCTAACACGTGCACGGTCTGTATAACTCATTTGTCAAAACGTGTAATGGGCTGACATGTATTAATTAAGCTGTATGCGTGCTAATTGGGTTGGCGAACTGTAAAAATGAGTTATACTTCTCATAATACTACAGGTTTTCGAGTTGACTTGTTTAACTAAATAGATTAGATAAGTTAATACAAACATGACATGTTTATAAACACGCTACATATGTCAATTCAAAAACTGATTATACTTGTATGATGTTAAAAACTTTCACTCCTTATTAAGAGTGTTTGTTTTATATAGGAAACATAAGTGCAAGAGGAAATAGAATATATAAATTCATTTTAAAATTAAGATGATTAGTTTAGTGTGTTTAAATCACCGTAAAGTTGGACAACACGGTAACACGCGTATACGGAGAATATGAAGACTTTGTGAAGAAACGTGGATCTACTCACTGGTAGCAGATCTACTTTCCTCGGGTGTGATTATACTATTTCACCGATGGTTCTTCTGGATCCGTGCTCTTCCATCTACAAAATGAACAGCGCCGTTACTTACCCCTCAGAAAGGGACAGAGGGGTCCTCTTTGGGGTAACCCTCCGGCGTGAGAATCAGTATATTGTGGAGAAGATGATAATGTCTGTAAGGGAATCTCAAGAGTATTGCTTAATAGCTGAATACCCTCTGATTGTGAGACTGTGTGTTTGTATGTAACTGATTGTGAGTGAATGTAATTCAATATGATTGAATGTGATATCACTGCCTGTAACTGTCAATGATTGAGTATGAATGTGTCATCAAAGTGGAGTTGATGCTGTATTTATAATGCTAGGATTTCCACTGATTGGGCTCAACCTCGTTGGCCTCCTCCAATCGCACTGCGCCACGTGTCCTCTGGGACACCTGGCGCTTTCTCGTTGGTTGTAATCACGTGGTAACACATGTGTCATGCTGAGTTGTCGACCTTTCATTTGGCAGCTGTCAACATCAGCATATTCTTACTCCTTAAAAAGATGCCTTCTGGAAGGTTGTCTGATGTGCACACTCAAGGTTGCCCTAATCCTGATTTGGATAAGGACGAGGTTGATTATGTGCACGTATGATATGCGCCCACCCTGAGGATGCGCGAGGTCTTCTCTTTATTCTCACGCGCAGATATTTCATGCGCAGATGTGATATGCACGAGCATGTGATATGCGCCGCGCGCTGATGCGCTGCGCGCATATGTGATGCGCGAGCATATGTGTGCCTGGGCAGATGTGATATGCACGGGCATGTGATATGCGCCGCGCGCTGATGCGCCGCGCGCATATGTGATGCGCGAGCATATGTGTGCCTGGGCATATGATGCCTGAGCATGTTTTGTATGCGCCATGCGCATAGGTTTTGGCTTTGTGCCTTCATCATGTCTTTATCTTGTGGGTTGACCCGCCTTGCTCGGTGTTGAGGTGGGTACATACCTCTTCAAGCCCCCCCAGTCTAATGTGTGTCTTATCTCGCGCGAGCGCGGTAAGATAGATATTAGACTTACTGATTTGGTCTTTTAAAAGGGGTTTTGTCGTTTTCTTGGTTGTTTCCATCGTTGCGCGAAGTTCTATCCATTTGGTTGAAACGAAGGGTCCAAACACGTGGTTAGTTGGTGGTGACGTGCGCCGTAAACGTGTCAGACGTTTCGTGTGCTCGAGGTGCTACAGTTGCCTTTCATGTCCCCTCACACAGCTGTCTTGAACACGTGTCGCGCTCGCATTGGTTAGCACCTGCGAGTGGGGGCGCGTCTCTGCTCCGTGGCAGGTCAGTTACGTTTTCATGTCCCCTCAAACAGTGTCAAGGACACGTGCCGCGACCACATTGGCTCACAGCTGCGAGTGGGGGCGCGTGAAAATCCGATCAGTTGCCAAATTTCTCTCTCCTGGGCCTATAAAAGCAGGCCCTTAGGAAATTTTTTATCTTCATCTTCATTGTTGCTAATTTTCGAGTTTCTGCCTTTCATATTCTGAATTGAGTATTTTCATCGTTTCGAAACTTCTATTATTTGCTGCTGCAGTTGTATGTCTGATAGTTCAGACTCGTCTAACCCCTCAATCACCTCTATTGCCTCTCGAAGACGCCGTGTGAAATCTGTGGTGATGTCGACATTGAAGCAAAAGGGGAAGGGTAAGAGGGTTGTTGAGACCACATCGGAGGAAGTAGGGAGGACCAAGGCCACCAAAAGGTGGAATGAAATCCCCTGCAAATTGAAGCAGGCCGATCTCGACAGCCTCATCGCCTCTCAGGGCTTTCTCCCCCTGTTTGGCTGCATGTTGCCTGGGGCCGGGCAAACGGCGGCGGACCCGCCTGCCGGCTATATATCCCTATATAGCCACTTTTTCACCCACTGCAACCTTCGTCTCCCGATCACAAGGTTTGTGGGTGCACTGCTGAAGTTCTATGGGATTCATATATCCCAAGTCCATCCTTTTGGACTTGTGCGCATGACTCACTTTGAGTTCATGTGCAAATCCCAGCGCGAGGAGCCTACCCCTCGGCGCTTTCAGTATTTTTATAAGGCCAAGATCCAAGACAATTGGTTCTCTTTTATTCCTCGCAGTCAGAAGGTGAAGTGCTCCACTGTTTCATTCAAGAGCCTTCATGACTGGTCTGAGAGGTTCTTCTACATTAGGGCTGGTGTGATACCCATCCGTATGACCATGCGCTCCATCTCTTCTGCGCCTGCGGATGTGGGTGTCCTCAAGAACCCAACTGGCGCCTGGGTTAAGAAACTGACCGCCGAACCATCCCCCGCGAAGAAAATTTGCGAGGAGGCGCTGGTGGGGGTCGGCATGAGTAAGCTATGGGCCGACAGCGCGCTTGAGCCCGTTATCCAAGTCGACGGGTTGTGTAAGTTTATTTCATTGCTTTATTTATTTTTTCTGCGCGAACATAATTCTTTTTCTGATATCACTTGACTTGTTTTTGCGCAGTCACCAAGGATTATATCCTTGCCGCTTATGATGATCAAGTGGAGGGTGGCTCCGTCGCGCTTGGCGCTGGGGAGGTTGGTTTCCCAGATCGCTTCGATGACATGTTCATCCCAGTGGATCTGGATTTTGACTTTGACAGTGACGCGCCTGGTAAGCCCTCGCACTTATGCTCATTCCTTTAGAATACCCAAGTTTTATTAACAGTTCTGTTGCTTGTTTTTGCAGATGCGCTTGAAAACTACGAGCTAGAGCTCGCGGAAGAGGAGGAGGAGGAAGAGGAGGCGCCCCTACTAAAGCGCAAAGCTAAGGGGAAATCTGGCGCAGGGGCCAGTAAGAAACAAAAGAAAGATGACACCCCTGTCGCTCATCCCCATGCTCAAACGAAGGGACCTAAGGAAACCCAGGTGTTTACTACCAAGGTTTCTTTAGCTTCCCTGCCTGTGAGAGTGGGCAGACCTCCTGTCCACTTGAGGTATGGTGGCGTCACCTCCTCCGTTCGCGCGGCTGAAGAGAGAAGCAGTGCCGCGCCTGCAACAGGTATACTTTGCTTGTCTTCATCTGGTTGAATTGTTATTAAAACTTTGCTCCTTTGATTGTTTGCAGAACCGGCGACGGTAGCAGATCAGCCGCAGGCGCCACAAGGTGCTAAGGCTGCGCCGGGGGCTGCTTCGGAGTCCCCTGTTCTACCCTCTGAAAAGGGTAGAATGAACTTTATGGCGATGTTCGCCTCGCGAACAGAATTGCGCCAGGGTAAGTTTTGCATATTTGTCTTCTGAATTTTTCCTTTTGGATTTAGTCATAAACCATTTTTCCTTGTTGATTTGTTCATAGGAGTTGTAGCTGGTGCACAAGTTGCTGGTGACACTCCTGGCGCCGTTGCCGGCGCCGCTGGTTCTGTTCCTGCTCCTGCTAGTGCTGAGTCTCCCCTTATTGGGATTACCAAGGAGCAGGAAACCGTATTGCGCGCCGAACTGGCGGCGCCGAGACCTCCCTCGCCTCCTCCTACACGCAGCCCTCCCCGCGAGACTGGTATGGAGCCCTCCAGGTCGCAGGAGAAGAGGCCTATTGAAGAAGATGAGGAGGATGAGGGGGCTCAAGCTGAAGACTCCTTGGGAGACCGCGCCAGCCCTGCGATGCCACAAGAGTTCGCAGCGCAGACTTCTGGTGGGGCTGGCGCTGACTTTTCTGCTTCATCCCCGCAGGTATGTTTTAATTTGTTGCTCCGCCGCGCGTACCTCCATATAAGTATGTTTTATGACTTAGAACATTTCTTGTGTTTTGCAGGGAGATGACCACGTTTACCGCCCGAGATGGAGTATTAATGAAGACAGCTCCTTCCAATCCTTGGGCGTATGCGAGGACTTCTGGGCTCATGCCGTGCCTCCTACTGAAAGGAGGTATCAGGAGGAGCGCACCCGCGCGGACTTGCTGAATGACCATATTTTCGCTGGGTCGGCTTTCTTTGCTGCCTCCCAGGAGCTTCGTCGTGATTATATTAAAGTACGCGATGCTCTTGTGGAAGCCCAGCGAGAGGCTAAGGTGGCCGCCTGGAACCTTTCTGATGCTCGCGCACGAGCTGAGAAACTCCAGGCGGAGCTCAGCGAAAACCGAGCAAGTGCCAACACCGCCTATATTAAGCGCGGGCATGAGCTCCAAGCTGCGCGGGAGAAGCAGCAGGTGGCGGAGGCCGAAGTTGCCAAGTACGCGCGTAGAGTGCGTGTCTTGGAACAGCAGGCTGAGGCGCGTGACCAAGCTATCGTCCAGAGTATCACTGAGAAATCATCACTGGAGAGCGAGGTTGCGCGCCTGAAGAGGGAGTTGGCGGTCCGCGCAGGCCGATAGAGATGAGGCCTTGGCGACGGCGGCGTCCAGCCAGGAAGCACTTGGTGCTGCGCAGGCGGAGAAAGAAAAAATTTTGTCGGCAGCAGCGTCTGATAAGGAGGAGCTAAAAAAGACCAAGGAAACTGTTGAGTTATTAAACTCCCAGGTTCCTGCCCTCGAGACGTCTGTTGCTGGCCTCGCGCAGGATCGCCAATGGCTGGTGTCACAGGGCATGACTCGTTGCGCTTTGGCGATGAAATATTCCGCCGAGTTTCAGGCCCTTGTGATGGACTGCAATGCCGCCGCGCGCTTGGTGGGCCGAGCTGAAGGGTTTACGGATGGGTATGAATATGGCATGTTGAAGAAGAACCCATCCGAGTACCCTTACAAGAGCGACGCGGCCTGCGCGGACATGGCCGCGGTGGGGGAAAAGTATATGAATACTCCCATCCCCATCCTTATGCAGGTACCTTGACCTTAATGAGCTTTACTTGACTAATTTTTCCAAGTGTTTTGTACTCAATACTTTTCTATTGATTTTGCAGATAGCTGCGCTTGCTGACCAGCCCGACCTCGGCGCGCTAAAGAAGTTGCTCGATGAATGCGAGAGGGCTGGTAGCGATGATGGTGGCGTGGGGGATGTTGCCCCTGCCAGCGGCTCTGGCGCTGCGAAAGAATCTGCTCCTGACACCGTCGTGATAGAAGACTCCAATGAGGAGGAAGAACTTGACTATGGTCAGTTCGGAGATGAGGAGCAGGCCGCGCCAGATGCTGCGGGAGATGATGAGGGTGATGAAGTGGCTGACGTCGACGTGGAGACTTGAGAAGCCCTTCATCAAATTTTATAATTTTTTTTTTATACTTGTAATTTGTAACTCATCATACTTGTAAATTTCAATGCTATGGAATGAAACTTGTTTTCTCTTTTTTACATCTTGCGCATTTCCATTCATCTCTTCATGTTTGCTTGTATAGATATAAGATATGCTTGCACGTTAAAATAATAACAAGGTTGTAAGGAAATTATTCACTTAACCATAGTCCTATTTTGTAAGTGGTTTCGCAGTATCTTGTTTATGCTGACATGCGCGATAACTTTTGACAATTCCTTTTTCGCGCGTCGTTGTCGCGCGGTTTTTATATGGAAGTATGAGTTTTAGCCATTACATGTCAGCATGTGTTACTCAGATACCCACTATGATTCCGAGCGCGACCTCGACCTGAGACCTTAACAACTATGATATGGCATGTACTTTGCCTTAGTTGTGTTTAAGGATTTTTATGATCAGGCTGCGCTGGATGTAAGATGGATGTTTGTGAGTGTTTTGAGCTAAGGCTCTTTGTTTTGGGCTAAGGCCCTGACGTTTTAGAGTTAAGACTCATTAACGTGTTTGAGCTAAGGCTCGTAGGTTTGGGCTAAGGCCCTGACGTTTTAGAGTTAAGACTCGTTAACGCGTTTGAGCTAAGGCTCGTGCATGTATGTTTTACTTCGGTTTATTTTGTTTTGAAGTCAATATAGTGTTGTCATATTGCTCCAAATTAATAAAGGAAGTGTGAAACATGTATGCAAAGGTAATAGAACAAATATTGAAAGATAGCGCGAATCATCATTCATGATGGCTTAAAAGCCTTGATTACATATTTGAACTTTTACATGAAGCATTTTCTAAGCTGTGCCGCGTTCCACGCGCGCGGTATCTTTTTTCCATTCAAATCTTTTAAAGTGTACGCGCCTTTCCCCAAATCTTCTGAAATTTGATAAGGTCCCTCCCAATTGGGGGACATTTTTCCTGGGGGTATCGCGCGGCTAGCTTCATTGTTTCGAAGGACAAAATCATTTTTCTTGAAGTGGCATTCTTTAACGCGCTGATTATAATATTTTTCCAGCTTTTTCTTGTATTTGGCTTCATTGATGATAGCCGCTTCTCTGCGCCCTTCAAGCAAGTTGAGGTCCAATCTTCTTTCGCGCTCGTTATCAGTCTTGCTCATCATGAGTACCCTATGGAATGGGCATCCAATTTCTGCTGGGATCATAGCCTCTGTCCCATAGGTTAGGCTGAACGGGGATTCGCCATTGCTAGTTTTGCTTAATGTCCTGTGCGCCCACAGGACATTAGGTAACTCTTCGACCCAAGAATGGGATTCTCCCTCCAACCTTTTCTTCAGCCCATTTAACAAACTTTGATTCGCGCGCTCCACTTGGCCATTCCCTTGAGGGTGGTAGACCGAAGTGAAGATTTGGTTGATGTGCAATTCTTTGAGCCAGCTGGATATCTTCCTGTCAGTGAATTGTTTGCCATTGTCGCTCACAATTTCCATAGGAAGGCCAAAACGGCAAATGATGTGGCTCCAGATAAATTGCCTCATCGCCTCAGCTGTGATTTTTGCTAGTGGCTTGGCTTCAACCCATTTTGTGAAATAGTCTACTGCCACCACAAAAAATTTCACTCGCCCTTGCGCTTGCGGCAGGGGCCCCACAATATCAATGGCCCATTTGTGGAAAGGCCATGCGGAGGTCACTGGAATCAAGTTGTTCTTTGGCCGCATGGTGTTTGGCGCGTGGCTCTGACATGCCTTGCATTTTTGGATTTCCTTTAGCGCATCCAAGTACATGCCTGGCCAATAGTAGCCTGCGCTCATTGCCTTGGCAACCACCATGCGCGGGCCAGCGTGTATTCCGCAGATCCCTTCGTGAATCTCCCTAATCACATAGCTTGCTTCTTCAGCATCCAGGCATTTCATGAGCGGTCCAAGATAAGAGCGTCGATATAATGTACCCTCAAGTAGTTCATAGTTCTGCGCCTTGTGTCTTATCTTCCTCGCCTGTGCGCGATCGTCTGGTAATTTCCCCTCCTTCAGGAATTCCATTATTGGAGTTATCCAGGATGAAGGGGTTGTATGAATTACAAGGACCGATTGCGTTTGCACTGACGGGCTGCTCATTACTTCCACCCTGACATCTTTGCCAAAGTGATCAAAATTAGTTGACGCCATTTTACTCAACGCGTCCGCGGACTTGTTTTCGCTGCGCGAGATGTGTATGATTCTGAAGAAGTCAAACTGCTCAACGAGCTTTTTTGCCTGCTCTAGATATAGAGGCATTGTGTTCTCCTTGGCGTCATATAGGCCGTTGACCTGAGCAGCTACCAAGTAAGAATCAACATGTGCCTCTAGCCTTTTAACTCCAAACTTGCGCGCAATGCGCAGACCAGCCAGCAGGGCTTCATACTCAGCCTCATTGTTGGTATTCTTGAAGTCCAACCTAATAGCATAAGTATATTCATGATTATCAGGGTCCACCAGTTTGAGGCCTGCGCCGGACCCTTCGCTGTTGGAGGCTCCATCAGTGAATAGCCTCCAAACATCTTCTTCATCATTTGCTCGCGGAGGGTCTACCTCGCGCTGAGCTTCTTCAATCTTTCCCTCTGGGATTTCCGTGATGAAATCCGCTAAAACTTGACCCTTTATTGCTGGACGGGGCTTATAGGTGATCGTGTGTTCACCTAATTCCAGCGCCCACTTTGTCAGCCTTCCGGAGAGCGCAGGGCGTCGCAAGACTTGCTGGATGTTGTAACCAGTCAGAACTTCAATAGGATGACCATTGAAGTATCTATGGAGCTTGCGCGACGCGTGTGTTAGTGACAAAACTAACTTTTCCATGATGGAATAGCGCGTCTCAGGGTCTGTGAGCACCCGACTCACATAGTATATTGGCGTTTGGATCCCCTTGCGATCCACCAATAATACTGCGCCGATGGCGCGATCTCCAGCTGACAAGTACAATGTAAGGGTTTCGCCAGGAAGTGGAGCTGTGAGCGCGGGCAGCTTTATGAGACATTCTTTTATCTCAGTGAATGCTTGCTCAGCCTCAGGCGTCCACTTGAATTGGCTCTTCTTCAAGCAGTTCCTCAAAGTGTTTACGAATGGAGTAGATTTGCTGGCGTGGTTCGCTAGGAACCTGTTGATTGACACCAGTCTACCATTCAGCTTCTGAACCTCTTTCATGGTGGATGGTGAAGGCATGTCAAGGATGGCTTCCACCTTTTCAGGGTTCACCTTGAAACCATCCTTAGTGACCATTACACCAAGAAATTTCCCCTCTTCCGCGCCGAAAGTACATTTGCTCGGGTTGAGCTTCATGTTAACTTCCGTTAGGCGCTGAAGAGTTTCCTCGATGTCTTTGAGCATTTGTCTCTCCTCCCTGCTCTTGATCACCAAATCATCAACGTAGACCTCTAGATTTCTTCCGATTTGTTTACTGAAAACCGAATCCATAAGTCTCTGATAGGTGGCGCCCGCATTCTTCAAACCAAAGGGCATTTTTGTGTAACAAAAAACACCCTTATCGGTCCTGAAGGCCGTCTTGTCTTCGTCTTGTGGTGCCATTTGAATCTGGTGATAGCCTTTGTAGGCATCCAGGAAACATTTGAGTTTGAATGGCGCCACGGAGTCCACCTTTGCGTCGATGTTTGGGAGGGGGTAACAGTCTTTCGGACATGCTTTGTTGAGGTCCTTGAAGTCAATACACATCCTCCATGACCCGTTGCTTTTCTTTACCATCACAGGATTGGCTACCCACGTCTGGTATCGGATCGGGCGGATGATGTTTGCGCGCAACAGGTCCTCAACTTGCTCATTCATGGCCTTCGCCTTTTCATCCCCCATGATTCTCTTTTTCTGAGCAATTGGCTCCACCGACTTGAACGTGTTAAGAGAATGTTGCGCCAAGTCCCGCGGGACCCCAGTCATATCGGAGTGTTGCCACGCGAATACCGACGTGTATTTTGTGAGCAACCTTTTCATTCTCAATCTCGTTTCGTCTGAAATGGTAGCGCCAATTGTGACCGTTTGCTCTGGGAATTTTGGGTTTAAAATCCACTTCTCTGGCGCATTGTCTGCCATTGGAAGTTTCATTCTCCCTTCCCGCGGCGTACTTGTCACTGCGCACAAATGATCGCGGTAAACAAATGTTACGCCTGTTGGTGTAGGGAACCCCAATGCGCCGTGCGCTGGCGACGGTACAGCATTAAATTGGGCAATCGTTCCCCTACCCAGGATCATATTGTGGCATGACGTGGTGGGCAAGACCAAGAAGTTGACAACTTCGGCTCGCTTGTGCTCATCATCCCCCATAGTTAATTCAAACTGAATCTGGCCTAGGGGATGGATGATTTCATTTGAAACACCACAGATTGGTGCGTTCACAATTTCGAGCCGCGCTTGGTCTGCCGGGTCTAACTTTCTGAAACATTGCTCATACATAATGTCAGATTCGCTTCCAGTGTCCACCAGGACTTTTGACACTTCGTAATGAGCAATGTGTGTGGTGATGACGAGAGGACTGCTTATTGAAGGGCCTCCTGTGACATCTGCCCCGATCCGACCCGACCCAGGTACCCGTTTCCCTTACCCGATCTCTTTCTTTTATGATTTAATATTTATTTATACTTATATTTTACTTTTAATAATAATATATATTTTCCTTCCCGCCTCTCTCTCTCTTTCTTTCCGCCGTCCCGTCCCTCTTCCTTCTCTCTTTCCGCCTTCTTTTCCCTCTTGTCGCCGTCCCGCCCTTACGCCTTGTTTCCCTCTTTTTCTTCTAACTCTTTGCTTGTCCTTTGTTCCTTCCCGTCTAAGGTTGTCTGCGCAGCTCCACGCGCCAGACCCCTTACAAGGAATCCTGCGTGAAGACCACCTGTTACAGCGATACGCGAGACGAACTCTTCTCGCAGCGCGCTAAGAATTGTAATTCTTCTCGCAGCGCGCTAAGAACGGTAGTTCTTCCCGCGACGCGCTAAGGATTTGTAGTTCTTCTCGCAGCGCGCTAAGAATCGTAGTTCATCCCTCGACGCGCGAAGAATTATAGTTCTTCCCGCGGCGCGCTAGGAATTTTAGTTCCTCCCGCGGCGCGCTAAGAAATGTGATTCTTCCCGCGGCGCGCTTAGAAATGTAGTTCTTTCCGCGACGCGTTAAGGTTGGTTCTGTCTGCCTTCGCGCTCGCGCTCTCTTGACCTTCTGTGTCTGCCTTCGCGCTCGAGCCTTCTCGCGCTAAACCCTTTGAGTTTTCTTCTGTTTAATCTAGCCGTTTGCTTTTGTGTTGTCTTATCTTTTGTGCTGTTGACCTAATCTGCTTTATGTCTGAAAAGCCACTTTTGGCGCAGCATGCGTACCAACCCCATTGGTTGGCAGAAAAAGTGACTGACATTATCTTTGGAAATCTGCTTTTTCCATGCTTTGACCAGTACCTTTATCTGATCCGCCCATGCCTTTTTACTGTTAACCTGTCAGCTTTTTCTCTTTTTCCCTGCTACCATATCTTTTGATATCTTTTGCTTTTGGAATCTTTTGCTTTTTGAGATCTTTTCCCCTTTTCTAGGGATTGTGTTCCCTAGGGTTTCTCTATAAATAATAGTATTATTTTTCCTAACACTACACACACAAGCACTTAATCTCTCCTGTTCTTCTTTGCTCTCTGCCGTTGATCCTCTGCCGTCTCTCCCCTTGCCTCCGTATTCCTCCCTGTTCTGCCCTGCTTTTCCGGTAATATATAATATATATAATAACTTACTTATTAATTATGCTAACTTATAATCAAGACTTAAAACAATAATCTTATTTATAGGTTAACTTGTGCTTGTTTAAAGTTGGTTCTTGCTTTATCTTACACCGCATCGTTTATCAAGTGAGTAATCTCGTACCTAATCCCTTTTTATTTTTAATGTTTTGGGATGTTCATGTGTTCGTACAAACTTGAGTCTTAAACTTGTTTATGAACTTTAGTCGCGCAGTATCCCATGTGTTGAGGACGTTTACTTGGCTGTTTATTTGTATGTGTGTATCATTAACCGCTTTGTTCGGCCTATTCCGAAGTTTTCATGGATCCATTAGATGAACACGGGAGACCTATCGTTTACGGTTTTCTTTGTTTACACTTGCACAGATGTTTTCTCGTTTTTGTGCTCAATTGGGAGCACGGATTGAACTATGAACTATGAGCTATGATCTATCTAGGCTTGATCACAATCTGATTGCACCCTTGTTAAACACCAGACATACACGTGTTGCGCGCAGATTTATTGTTATCTATGTATTGTATTAAACTTGATTTCTCACCAACACGCAAGTGTTTGACGTTTATTTTAACACATGTTCAGGTTTGCAGTAGCTGTTTTGGAGCTTGTGGACACGTAGGAAGTTTTCTTTATTTTGGACCTAGATTAAAATGTATCAAGACAAGTTTTTTTTTTGCTGTTCGAATATTATGATTTATAATATATTGATTTATGATGTTTTATGTTATCTTGTTTACCTTGCGCTGTGCGCGAATAAATGTATTTATTAAATATTGACACCCAATAGTGTCACGAGTAATGAAACAATATGTGGCGCCCCGATGTATAATCCGCCTTTGGTCGGGGTGTTACAGATTGGTATCAGAGCTCGTTGACTTTAGGATAGGTGGTTAGACGTAACGGCCTAGAATACCTAAGAGTCCCTTCTCGCGCATGAGAGAAATCTCATGTTTGCGCGCTTATTGTTAATTACTCGTTATTTATAAATATGCTTGCGCAGACGCAGTATATGATTTTATGTTTTATTTCGCGATATTTCGATTTTTATTGATTTTACCTACATATTCGTTTGTTGGGATTGAAAATCCGAAAAGTCATGGTGATACATGAATAGTTGATTTTCAATTTTCAATTACGATTATGTTCTGAGGTTGGAGACTTGAAAAGTTATGGTGATACATGAATTGTCAACCTCCAATACTCATTTTCTTGTATATTTTATATTGAGGATTGAAAAGTCATGGTGATACATGAATCGTCAATCTCCAATATTCGTTTACTCGTATATTTTAAATTGGGAATTCGGAAAGTCATGGTGATACATGAATTGTCGATTCTTGATTCGAATTTGCTACCTTTATTAAGTCTGCATTTAGGGTCATTTATTTTACTTTAACTTTTGATAGTATCTAACTCCGCGAAACCAAGCTTTTCGAGGTTATACTTTGCGATAAAACCAAGATATTAACTAAAATTAAAATTTTTATAGAATGCCTCCGCTATCTCGCCGATTTCAGAGAAGAGAAGCCTCGCGCAGACGCTCGCAGCAACGTTCCCAGGAAATGGCCGCCGCAATAGCCCAAGCTTTGAGCCAAAACAATACCAACACCTCTGGTTACAACATTAAATCCTTTAACGCGGGTAACCCTCCAAAGTTCACAGGTCTTGAAGGAGCCACCGTGATGCTCCAGTGGCTTGAGAAAATAGAAAACACTTTCCTCCACACCCAATGCCCCTCAGACAGACGAACCCTGTATGCTTCCAGTGTCCTGGAATCTAGAGCGCTTACATGGTGGAATGGAGTAGCTCATGCGCGTGGTGCAGAAACTGCTTCTAGCATGCCCTGGGAGGAATTCAAAGAAATTCTGACGCGAGAATTCTGCCCTCCCAACGAAGTTAAGCGCCTGGAGGAAGAATTTTGGAATCTTAAGCAGTACAGCGGTGAAGCGCGCGAGTACGCGACGCGCTTCCATGAACTAAGCCTGCTTGTCCCTCACCTTGTTACCCCTTCCCGCCGAGCCATAGAGAAATTCCTTGGGGGTCTCCCCATGGAAATTCAAGATTCTGTATGGGCCAGAAACCCAGTAACCCTCTCTGACGCCATTGAGTTGGCCGCTGTGCTCAGCGACAACCATGTCAGAGCAGGAACCCTGTTCCTGCGGGGAGCTGAGAAAACCAAACCCACCAAGACTGCCCCTGAACCAACAGAAACCAAACCAGAACCCTCAAACCGTAACAACCTCAAGCGCAGGCGCAAGGCCTATGCGCTTACCAACCCGCCCATTGTCCAGCAACCCATTTATCAACCTCCAGTTTACGCGCCTAACCCTCTGACAGCCTACCCAACACCTCCTGTAGTCCACAACTATGCCTTAACCAATCCCGCACTCCCTGCCCTGCCACCTAAGAAACCTTACACAGGAAATCAACCCTTTTGCCCAACCTGTAGACTTCACCACCCAACCCAAACCCCGTGTCGACAATGTAACCGATGT
>NW_027504101.1:0-24967 GCF_021521415.1 Bidens hawaiensis | reverse complement strand
CACATGAAGATCATGCAACATTGTTCAACAAAGGATTCAAATGCCAAGGGATGAATACACAAATGATTGACTACAAAGTTTTGGAAAACTTTCAAAGAAAATCAATATTTATACCATTTTTAACGGATATTCAAATTAGGGGAGACATACGCGATGAACTCTTTTTCCCTTAGTTATGGTTTTGTCTCACTGGGTTTTCCTAGCAAGGTTCTTAACGAGACAACATCTCCAAGCGTATGAAATTGATAACCAAGGGGTGAGTATTATGAATAATTATTATTATAGTTATCAATACCTAATATAAATTAAGTTTTTTTCCCTAGTTATCTCCTCCTATATATACATCTCATTATACCATATGTAATACACAAACCATTAATGAAGTCTCTCTCTTTCTCCCCATATCTCCTTGTTATATTATTTCATCTGTTAGGCTTGTTTCACAATATTTATATAATAGTTTTATTTTATCATATATCACATTTATATAATTTATTTTGTGAAAATTTTTTTGAACGGCCAACTATGTATGTAAGGCCCCGTTAACGGTGCCTCACTTTTGACGTTGGATTTACTCATAAACGCAGTTCTAAATATCAGAGTTAATTAAAAACTTTGCGAAATAATATAAACATCAACCATTCGTGACAAATATCCATAATTTGTCTTTTTAAAACATAACATAAAATATAACATTCAAAACATCATGAAAATCTTCAGATGCCAGCCTCTTCAATCCTGCCATGTGTCCATCTCAAACCAGCTGTCTCAATCTGTTCTTGGCAAAGGTACGCATTACATACATAACCTGTACGTCTTTATCCCTACGCATTTATAGCTAAACTTACGTTATAAAGGGCATTTTCGCCCTACATACCTCGGATATTATTAGGGTTCGGTACCCTCCATCCTCGGATATTATTAGGGTCCAGTATCCCTTCATCCTCGGATATTATTAGGGTCTGGTCTCTCTTCATCCTCGGATATTATTAGGGTTCGGCACCCTCCATCCTCTGATATTATTAGGGTCCGGTCACCCTTTCTTCCATACCTTCATACCATACCTTTCTATATACATAATTGTAAGTTTCATACATACACACATCATTCATTCTTCATATACAATAATTTTATCATCAAACCTTTACCTGGCAGTACATGCAACATTCGAAGATCGTTCATGTACCGACAGGCAGTCAATCACATCTTTCAAATAAAACATATATGGCATACACTTATCACTTAGGATAAGTGTATTAACTAATCACTTCGAGTATGAACACAGCCCCGAAAACATAACAAGGAATGGGGCTAGAAACTCACCTGAAGTCGGTTACGTTCACCGTTAATAGTTATTCTCTTCTTGAGCTGTGCACGACTAACTGTATAACAATTACACGTATCAATTTAACTATCACTACCCAGATCGTGATTCTAGTTTAATTATTATCCACAACGAACGGGGGTCCGGGGGCAGCGCCCCTGGCAACAGGGTTCTAGGGGCGGCAGCCCCTAGCGGGGGTCCAAGGGGCAGAGCTCCTGGCTGGGGTCGAGCTGCCAGGTCAGCTTGGAAAAATTTTATTTCCATTAACTGTCTTAACGCATTTTCCATTAGAATTTTGAATCAGTAATTAATTTGCTAACTTAAAAGTCCAAGGGCTTCTTTGTAATTAAATCATCCTTTTTCTAAGTCCAGAGACCATTTTGTCATTCTTTCAAAGTCTATTTTGTTATTATGTTCTTTAACGAATTGGGGTTCATTCGTTACTTCTGTCTTCAATAACAAATTGGCTAATTCGTTACTTCATAACGAATTGGCCTTTATAGCGAATTGGTCCTTATAACGAACTGGACCTTATTCGTTTGGTCTGTTTAACGAATTGAACTTCTTAGCGAATTGAACCCTTATAACGAACCAGTCCTCATAACGAATTAGACCTTATAACGAAATGGTCATCATACGAATTGGACTTAACGAACTGGAGCTAGTTCGTCAGTCTTTCCTTAACGAATCAAAGCTAGTTCGTTAGACCTCCGCTAACGAATTAGGGTTAGGTCAGAGAATGTCAGAACATTCTCTGACATTCCTCTTAACCTCGTACCACTTTCTGGCGCCGCCTTTCTGGCGCCGTCGCCGGGAAAAAAACGCGATTTCGCCGGAAAAAACGAGTTTTGACTCGTTTTTCACCATTTTACGCCCCGTTCGATCGAGATCTGAGCTAGGGTGATCCCTAAGCTCATCTTAGGTTCGGTTTATACCCGATTCCACCCGGATCTCGTGACTTAAACGGTTTAACGGTGTCGGATCGTCGTTTCGTGACCATATCTAACGGATTTGAGCTTATACAATATCATACTATGATTACCTCGGGTCGGTGCTCGGTTTCCTTCTTGGTTTCGGCTAAGGTAAGAAGAGAACTAGAGAGAGCTTAAGTGTGTGTTTTGGATGGTGTATGGAATATGAGAAATGAAGGATTAAATGGTGATTATGGTTTATATATTTATGGGTCATGGGCTTAAGCCCATGGTCTTTCCTTCTTACCTAAGTCCATAACTCACATCCATTCAACCAACACAAGCCCAACTCATACTCCATTTATTTAAACCGATAACGACCAACTATAAAATAAACGAAATTTATTGTATTATTATAACCAAAAGTAGAATGTTACAAAGTAACGTCGGGTACTCCGTACGCGGCCCCCATTGGCTAAAGGTAGCCCGAGCCGACCACTAGTCCGAACGGACGGAGCCCCTAGCGGTCCACCTATTGATGGATTCACCGGATAAAACCCGACCCCCACGCACCAAATGACACGACAGCAAGGAGCCGGTAAAACCGGGTGAGATCAGGACTCGAACCCTGGCAAGGCAGGGTCATCCCTCATATCTCCCATATAAATTGATGATAGTGAGGAATTTGAACCCCTTACCTCTCACTAGTAAAGTGAGTGCTCTACCATTGAGCCACATCCAATTTATATTTATTTTGTGAAATTAAATTGTAAAAGTGGTAACGTATATAACTTAAAGTCATGCCTTTAATGTTAAAACTTTATAAACTTATATTCTGAATGGAAAGATATTAAACTTATTTGATAGTATTTTGTCATATTTTTTGGTGTTTGCAAATCTTAATCTAGCATGTTATCTATAATTTTGTTAGGGTGGAATATAATTTTGATTAAAAATATTTAAAAGTATTTATTTTAAGCTTGCTTTTTTACGATTAATATGAGAGTAATAGTTAATAATTATGTAAAAATAATCAATGAATAAATAATTTTATTTTTATCAATGATAACTACTTTTGTTTTCATGCGTAAAGCTAATTATGATACCCCTTAAAAAATATAGGACTTGAATTAAATACAAATTAAATTATCATGTTAATCGTGTAAATTGTAAAGTAATTGTTTTGAATGTAGTATAATGTACACCATTTGATTCACATGTTTAGTACAACTTTTTTTAGTTGTTTTTAACGTCTATTATTTTTTTCCCACTTATTCCCTCATATATCAGATGAGAATAAAACCAACAACCATTTGGTTGAAGGTCATATACTTTTGCTACTAGACCAAGCTAAAGGTGTTTTCAAACAAGTGGTTAGAATTCAAATCCTACATTATGTTAACAAAAACGTAGATTTAATGGAACTAAAAGGTAAAAAAGCCAATGAGTTATTGTTCTAAAAATAAATAAACAACAATAAAAAAATTAGTGATTACTCATTAACACGTTTAAAGATTTAACAATTATTAATTTGTATGCCAAGAAAGTATATGAATTTTGTTAAAAGTAGAAACACATTAATAACAACGTGTTAATGTGTGTTTTGGTTTAAAACGATTTTTTCGTCTAAATTATGGTATCTGTTTTACATCTTTAAGTTAAAAATTCTATAACTAATCGGCAAGAAACTAAAAACTTGCACGATGATAGTTTTTACAAATCATACGTGTATAAATGGTAAACATTTCCAAGTTCTCCTATCTTCTTAGTATATTTTTGAATTTTTTTAATTTTATTAAAACATAAAATACAACTATATTACAAATAAAATAATTTGGATATTGGCAAGTTAAGTACTTATTAATTTCTTTAAGCTCGGCTTGTTATGAGCTTTTTTATCTAAAGCTCGAGAACAATGATGAAAAGTCCTAGGTTCAATCCTTTAGCATGTTGTTAGTTTAGAAGAGAGTCGACCCTTTTAGTTATATTGTGACTCAAAGCTAGGGGCCCTAACACACAATAAAATGATAATCCAAATCAATGTGATTTGCACACAAACACATTAAAATGATAATCCAAATCAACGTGTTTCTTTAATTTAGGAGGTTAGTACAAACTTCGTATATATATATAATTTACCAAGAGCAACAAGTTCAATGATTACCCATATCCAAATCAATGTGATTTGCCGTTTTGCACATTTAGAATATAAATTCATGACCTAAATTCAAAATATAACATTTGAAAATTGAGTTCAAATTAGATATCGAAATTAACAACTATAAATGCCGGCGGAGGAGAAAGATCGTTAGTAGATGAAGTAAAGATGTTGGAAATCGAAGACTGCACATTTCAGTTGTTCTCTTTAAGCCATAAACAACTCGATACTTGAGTATATATATTCCTCAGATGATCGGAAATTGAGTTCGATGCTTCCCACCTAATGCTTTGTTTGATATATGCTTCTCCAGAAGATTTTTTTTTTATTCTAGCCATATGCAAAGTTTAACAATATATAAGTACATGTTTCAAAGTTCTTGGTATTACTGGCCTCAAAGTTTCACATGTCAATCAAATTAAGGTAAGATTTTGAAGTTTGTCAAATCAGTATTAGCAACTGAAGCAACTGTCATGAAATGCTGGCTTTTGTGTTACATCTAAAAAATAACTATTGATCTATGCTTGATGTGAAGTCCAGATTTCTATATAGGTTAAGTTTATAAGCACAAGATCATTTATCAGCTGTACTCTTTAAGACATTTTTTGTGATGATTACTGTGTAACTAGGAGTTTTGGTGGATGCTTTGTTGATGGATCCGTCATGTTCTCTATGGTTTATAGCTGTGATGACGCTCTGGTCTCGAGCTTGCCAACCTATGTTGCAGCTATGTACCGGACCTGAGCCTCAGTTAACAACCCGCTCCAATTTTGTGAATGTGGAACTTCTCAGTTCAGCTGTCAGATTCATGAGTTTAGATTCATGTGGCGGATATCATACATCACCACCATCATATGCTTCAGTCCGTTTGTTTGATCTAGGATTCTTATCAATCATGCATAGCTCGATTAACTAGCACCGATGTGTTGTTGTGGTGAGGTTCAAAGAACCGAACCAAATTATATCTTATCGTATTGTATTAAACGAACAAACCCAGTCTTTTCCGGCGAGCTAACCCATTATCATTAAACAAAAAAATTTTTGGTGGAATAATATGACCATCCCAAAAGATTGTTGGTAGAGATCGAAGTTATCTTAGATGAAAAGAAGAGTGAAACTAATATGGTTGAGTTTTACCTCATATCTTTGAAGTGGCTTTGTTTAAAAATGTTATCAATTGAAGAAGATAACCTATTATAGAATATATTGTTCCCGGTCAAGATAACTGCGGGCTGAACAAATGGCACCGTTAGATGAAGTTGAAACAAGATCTCGGCCTTCTAAAGTCATTGAGATTCTTCTAGAAGAAGCAATTTATGACGGTTTCATGCTCTCTATCCTGTTTTGTGCAGTTTGACGGTTCATTCCTGTTTCCCTACCCATGCACGTCCCCTGAATTTAGTAACCTTCACCACCTACAACCTCGGCACACAACCATACCTACTATTATAATAAACAAAAATGATGTTTGTGCCACATGACACCTAATTGGCCTATTATTGTGACAAGTGGCACTTATCTTTTAACCTTTATTTAATTCCCATTTTTTCTAACTTAAAAAAATCAATTAAAACCTTCCTTAACAAGCCTCATCTATGTATCACATCAGAAGTTCCAAACCCTAGTGAGATAGAAATCGGCGTTCAACATTGTTTGCACACCAAATTTTTGATCTTCAAATCGCTATGTTTTTACACCCATGCATGTTTATATTTTTTTCATACCCCAAATCCCTATTCCATTAATTTCATACCACAAGTCCATATTCCATTAATTTCATACTCCAAAGTCCAAATCTCTATTCCCGTCGGTTATCATATCTTTATTTCCTCCCAAATTCCTATTCCGATTGTATCCAACACTAATACTACCCCAAATATGTATTTTCCAATTGAAGCATATGATAGAAACCGATTATTTATTCGATTAACGCCTCCATATGTCGATTTATTGTATGTTCACTTTTGAATGTGGTGGCCTTTCCAAAAACTGATTGGAAAAGGGCGTATGCGGCTGTTATTTGTTTATTAAGCAACACAAATTAGTTTGTTTTTACTTCAATTACTGGGTCGATTGGTTCTATTTATTGGATCATCGGGTACTTGAATGATGAAAGATAATTTAATCTTACTGTCATATACAGATACATGTTTTTGATAGATCAATGAGGCCAAGTTTTTTCAGAGTTGTTCTCCATGCACACAAAAATTAGCTCGTGAACATCTTTTTTAGTTATTATTTACTTTATACAATTTTTTATATGAATGAAAAACTTGGATTAATTATAACTATTTACATTTAATTTTGGTTTTACGGACTAGATATGCATAATTTTTTAATCAGTATAACAATTTTCAAAATAATTATTGTTGCATTTGTTAATTTATGAATTAACAATTTTGAGTTGATCTATACTCATAGTATGTTGATAGAAGTTTTTTAATTGTGAAACATGAGAAAATGTGAGAGAAAAAAGTTAATGGCTACACTGGATCATTGGATCTAAGTTTTTTTTTGGCAATAAAGTTATTTACAAAAATAAGATTTTGATTTATATTTTATTGTGGTAAGAAAGTAGAATCTACCCGTGGTGTTATAGTAAATTGGTAAATTGTCATTTTATTTTAGACAAATGCAACTCAAAGTATAAATATAACATTTTTTTAACTTACTCTACTATTGTATATTTGAGTAGGAACATACACAAATTTCTTATATATATTTTATGTTTTTGTTAGTATTATTAACCTTCATGACTGATGAGAAATCAGAGTCTATATATTATGCATCGGAGATTGTTTTAAAGAAAAAAAGAAAAAGAAATTCGAGAGCTGACAATTAGAAGATGAAAAATTGGAAAAACATGTCAAAAAGTGATAATTTTGTTTTTAAGAACCTTATATAATATATAAATTTTAGCATTTTAATTTTTCAACCCGTGTAACACACGGGTTTTTAACCTAGTATATATATATATAGAGAGAGAGAGAGAGATAGAGAGAGAGATCAATCAATCAATCATACCCAGTGAAGTCCCACCAATAGCAAAGCTATAGGTAGGGTATGGGGAGGGTGGGATGTAGGCATAACGTACCTCTATCCAAAGGGATAAAGAGGTGGCTTCCAGAGAGACCATCAGCTCTAAAGTACATATGTATGAAGCAATACAAAGGAAATCAAAGTTCAACAGTAGTAATAGTAATAGTACTACTACTACTACTACTACTACTACTACTACTACTACTAATAATAATAATAATAATAATAATAATAATAATAATAATAATAATAATATGGAAAAAATATATTAATACTATATATATGAGAAGAATAATACTAATAATAATACTAATACTATATATATATATATATATGTGACCAAAATAAGGTAAATAGAAGCCCTAAGGAATTCTTTTCTCCTTAAAAATCCTTAAATTTAATTCTACTTCTCCATGAATTCCTATCCCCAACCATGTCCCCGGAGAGGTTTAGGTCTATCAAATCATTCCTAATCCTCTCATCTCATGTCAATTTAGGTCGTCCTCTACCCCTCCTCCATTCTATAGTAATGTTTTCTACGGATCTAACAGGATTCGTCGTCTGTCTTCTCTTCACATGTCCTAACCATCTCAATCTCCACTCTTTTATCTTGTCTTGTATGTTCGTTACCCCTAATCTCTCCCGAAACACAATGTTTCTTATTTGTCTAACCTTGTGTGCCCACACATTCAGCGTAGCATTCTCATTTCTGCTACCTCCATCTTCCGCATTTGTGCCTTCTTGATGGCCAGCAATCCGTTCCATATAGCATTGCAGGTCTAACTGCAACCCTATAAAATTTTCCCTTTAATTTAGTTGGGAACTCTTGTCGCACAATATACCTGTGGCTGCTTTCCATTTACACCATCCTACCTGAACTTGATGGGTCACATCACTGTCTAATTCCCTATCGCTCTGAACAAATGATCCTAGATACTTAAACTTCGTTACCTGCGGAACCACTTGCCCTTCAATGGTGATCTGTACATCCTCATTGTCATTTCCCCCACCAAAGTCACAGTGGAGGTACTCCGTCTTAGAGCGACTAATCCTTAAACCTTTTGTCTCTAAGGTTGTTCACCACTCCTCAAGCCTCATGTTTAGATCTTGTTTCCTCTCAGCAAGTAACACAATATCGTTTGCGAACATCATGCACCACGGAAGTGTCCCCTGAATCGACTTTGACAACTCATCCAATACTACTGCAAAAAGAAACGGACTCAGCGCTGACCCTGGTGAAGACCTACCTCTACTGGGAAGAAATCAGTATCCCCCACTGACGCACAGACACCTGTTGCACTCCTTGTATACATATCCATAATTGTCTCTATGTATTTCCTTGGTACTCCTCTACCCTCCAAGCACTCCCACAGCACTTGTCGTGGCACAATGTCGTAGGCCTTTCCTACGTCAATAAACACCATATTCAGGTCACGCTTCTTCACCCTATACTTTTCCATCAATCTTCTTAAGAGAGAGAGAGAAAGAGAGAGAGAGAGAGAGAGAGAGAGAGAGAGCTCCCTTTCTTCCACCGTTTCTATTCGCCATAGAATTGCCATCTCCTACTTCTTTCCGGCGCCGTAACATTTGCTATTGATTTCCTCCCTAAAGTATTTTGCCTTGAGATGGTGTCGGGTCCCCTTGCCACTCGTCGGACAAGTAAGTTTTAATCTTTGAAACTCCGATTCTATGTTTCCGGCAGAACGAAGATTCATATCATTACAGTGAATCAAACTCATTTGTATTTTGTATAGTAATCGTGTCTTATGTACGGTTGTTGAGATACTGACTGATGTTTTGTTTGTGATTTATGTAATTAGGTTAAATATGCTAATTTGTGTCAAAAGGAAATTGAACAAGGTAGCACCAGATGGATGGGGGAGTAGATTTTATCAAATTCTGATGTATGAAAGTTTAGGTGTGATTTTATATTTACTTTAGCTACGGTTTATCGCACCACAGTTCATTTTACTTGGCTAATTATTTAGATTACATTCTCTAACTGATTTAATATCTTACTCGAGCCTTGTGTTTGTTTAGTAGGACTGAGCAAGTGGGTGAAAAATGAGGAGGACCCATGTCAATGGATTGTTATCACCTGCTATCTAAGTGACCAAAGCATTCTAGCCCATCCGGGTGAATATGTTTTCTCCCTCCATAATTGCACCAACTGTTGTTGAAAGCAGTACTTCTTGACCTCCATATCTAAACACAGCATATTTCCCAGTAACTAGTTCCAACAACACCACTCCGAACGCATAAACATCAACTTTCGACGTAACCAAACCATTTTCTACATATTCAGGAGCCATATAACCTCTAGTACCCACAATTCTATTATCATTCCCTTCATCAATAGTTCTTGCAAGACTAAAATTTGTAATCTTTGCTCTTAGATTACCATCAAGAACTATGTTGCAGGAGTTAAGGTTATTATGCACATACCCCGGCTTGGTGAAGTTATGAAGATAACGAAGCCCGCTAGCCACATCAATAGCGATCTGAATACGTGTACGCAAACTACGAGGTTCCTTTAGCCAATCTTTAAGCGAACCCATCTTCATGTATTCTAAAACAAGGTACCACGATTCTTGATGCTTGCAAAAACCATTCAGTTTTACCAAAATAATATGGTTAATCTTGCTCAACATATTCACTTGCTTGCATCCATCAATACTTGTCTTTTTAACAGCTAAAATCTGGTTTCCAAACATTCCTTGGTACACAGATTCTTTTATCCAATGCTTACTATCAAAGTTTTGTGTAGCGGTTTGCAGCTCCTTAAAGCTATAAACTTTAGTAATTCGCTCAAAGCTTGAGATTTTTGCAAGAAGATCTGCAGGCAAAATCTCGTTTTCTGTCTCGGTATTCCTTTTTCTCCTCATGTAAATCATGCCTACTATAGTAACCAGAACAGCTGTGAATACAAGAAAAGAACACGCTGCTGCAATTCCAACTTTTATTGATTTGTGCGCGTTCGATCTTCTAGCAGAAGTTAACGAATTTGGTGGATTATAACTGAAAGAATTCAAAATAACATAAAAAGTGGTGATCAACAATATCTTTCGTGTATTGAATAACTATAAAAACCATATCTCTTAAAGATTAAAATGAAAATGATAACTATTAATAAAGGTAACCATCTAATAATAATAAAACGTTATTAACTATCTGAATATTCAAAACAGAGATAGAACACTATTAGTAAAAGACTTGCTTTTGTCGAAATTTTGGCTCAGTTTTGCGTAGAACGTCCTATTTTGCTTGTAGTGGAATAATGACTAACGAACAAAATTAAAGAATAAAACTATAAAAGATACGTCAAATAATTGTTGGGGATTTTGAAATAGCAACTTGAATAATCAGAGTGTCGTATGATAACTTTCAGATTAGAAGTTAGTTTGGTACGTGGTTCCCCAAAATACTTTAATCGGATAAAACTCTGACTTGAGACAAGAAATTTGTATGGAATGTGTATAGAAGAAGAACCAGAGAGATCGTCGATCAAACATAAATGGTGTTTTATCTCTATGGCAGTTATCAATACAGATAATTGCTTCAAGCAGTTATCTTTTCAAATTTTAAATATTAGTTTTAATAAGCCCCTAGACCTGCTAGGGGCCGCCCCTAGGACCCCGCAACCGAGGCGCTTTCCCCGGATCCCCGTTCGTTAGGAGCTTCGCCCCAAATCATAACAAACTAAAACAAGTGTGCACTCCGCACATCCCTAGCTTGCTTAATGTTTATTATAATACATTGTCGACCAATTAATCTAATTGCACTAAAATATTAACAATAATAATAACTATAATGGATAATAATAAACTTGATTAAAAGTACTTACCGTTGGATTACTGTCGGGGAAATATAAGGTTTGTCGGGTAAAGGAATCAACAACGTAGTGAAAGTGTACAAAGTGTCGGTTTCACTAATCCCGTTTGCTGTTAGCACACTTTCGGCAGTCACGTTAAATCTGCGAGCAACAAGATTCACACTATCACCGAAACTAAGCCGGTAGGTCAACAGATGTTTTGTGCCATTCAAGATTTGATCTTTCGTAGGACAAGCACAACGAAGTGGAACTTTGAGTTCAAACACTTCTTTTAACTCGAATTGGTCGTACAGATTTGCATGTTTAAACGAAGCACAAGTCGATAAACCCTGAAACGTGTTATTTGCTACAACAAAATAGGTTAGTGATTGTGGTTTAATACGGTAAGTGCTATTGATTGATAATATTTATTGGAGCAAGAACAGTTTACTGGAATTATGATCTCTTTGTCATCAGGGAAAACGGTGGTTTTCGAGGCATTATTGATTCGGGCAAGGTTAGATGGGTTGGCGGACATAAGGGCGGCGATGGTGGCGACGCAGTTGTATGGTGGTTGGGATTTGAAGACAAGAAAGGAGGTACAAGAAGTGTGTTGGCCGTTGCAAGTGTAGAGGGTTTTTTTTGTGCAGTTAAATGGTTGGTTTGCTGAGTATTGTTGTTGAGATTTGATGCATGAAGATTGGAAGCTGATGAACATGAAGATATTGAGTATAGCCCACTTCATATTTGAAATATCTTTTATCTTTTGAAGAAGTGAGGTGAAAAGATTATGGTTGTGTGGGTGTTCAGGACTTAAGAATACCATGGCCTTTATGATTTATAATAATGGAGATTGGGATGATAGGTAAGTATATATATTTTTAGTTCTCTTTTATTAAGAGAATTCATATAATTTTGTTTGTTGTTAATGTTGGAGAGAATCTATAGGTAATTTTTCCGATTTGTAAGCGCTTAAAAAAGTTTTTGTTCGAGTTAAAAAACTAATGTCTTTAGACAAATAAATATATGAGTCGGGTAATTTTGTAAATTTTAACCTGTGAATCAAAGTAACACTACTATTGTTAATTCCTATCAGTAACAGAAAGATGAAACATTCCAAGTACATAACTAGTTTGTAAGTCTTCAGATTTTGTTATTTTCTAATTGTATTCATGTGAACCTAGTTTCCCCAGAATCTTGCCTAATATATGGATTTGGCATTTATCTATGCAGAAATGTTCAAAGCTTCCGAAAACTAAATAATAAAAAACATAATTGTTACTTTAGCAGTTAGGCTATGTATTTTATTAATTCAATAGTGAGTTGAATAGGTCAAAATTGTATATTTTTCATGTACACGTGTAAGATGACATGTCATATTTTATTTATAAAAAAGAAGACTTAATTATAGAAGCTGTTTTTATATTTATACTAAATTTCACTCAGTATTCTTTATCTTCAAAATTGATAAGTTTTTTTCTTTATGTTTCATAATCCAACAACGTTTGTTCTTTTGCCCAAATCTCGTTAAATTCAGTCGTTGAGTAAGATCATGTGCGGCTCACGTGGGGGCATAACAATAATTTCACAACCCCCTATTAATTTTCTTATAAATTTTAAACAAATTAAATTAAAACATTTACAAATATTTATTTAATTTAACCCCAATCCAAAACCTATATTATTTAATATGTATTTAAATTAAATATATTATTTAATTTAACCACAATCCAAACCCTAGAGCACCCCCCACCTTCTCTCCTACCTCCACAGCATCCAACAGCACCACCTCCGGCCACCACAACTGTCGCACCAACATCACCTCCTATCACCACCTCCGGGCATCACAACTGTCGCACCAACATCACCACCTATCACCACCACCACACTCACACTCCACCTGAAACATGTGCGGCTCACGTGGGGGCATAACAATAATTTCACAACCCCCTATTAATTTTCTTATAAATTTTAAACAAATTAAATTAAAACATTTACAAATATTTATTTAATTTAACCCCAATCCAAAACCTATATTATTTAATATATATTTAAATTAAATATATTATTTAATTTAACCACAATCCAAACCCTAGAGCACCCCCCACCTTCTCTCCTACCTCCACAGCATCCAACAGCACCACCTCCGGCCACCACAACTGTCGCACCAACATCACCTCCTATCACCACCTCCGGGCATCACAACTGTCGCACCAACATCACCACCTATCACCACCACCACACTCACACTCCACCTGAAACATAGTTTGTTGTTCAAACCCTAACTAAGTATGCAGCGGTAAAATGATAACGAAGATCAAATCACATTGATTCTGTGAATGCCCGTGATGAACTTCTCGAAACTCCCAAGGTCAAGGAAAAATGAAGAGAAAAATCTTCATTAATAAAATTCAAGTCTGGCTTTTCACAATATATTAGCATCATATAAATAGACTTTCAAATTTTAAATAGACCCAAAAAAGGCCATGGGCAAAACACAAAACCAAAAATAAAAATGTAAAAACTGATGAAAAAACATAAAAAGGACCATAACTTTATTTAGGAGGCGTTTTTGGGCTTCGGACGCCACAACGTGCTCCTCGTCTCAAGCTTCGATTTGACTGGTCGTGGGCTTGAAACAGAGCTTCGTAGGCCAAGTTATGCCCGTTTTCGTGTGCCACCTTTGGAAGCACGATCTTGTGCCTCCAAATATAACATGACACACTCTTTAATACTTGGGCCTCCATCAATAAGGAAGCTTGAACGACGAAACTCGACGGCAGCAACCAGTAGGGTTCTACCTTGTTTCGCTTTTCCGGCAAAGGCTGTGCAACTTGGGCATTTTTCATTTGAGTTTTGTGCATACACCACACTATCTCTCGCCGTCGGCAAGGGGATCTGTGGTTGGAAATGTTTCAGGACCTGATCTAGGGCTTATTGATTGAAGCACCAGATCTAGGATTTCTCGGAATACAGCAACGCCACAACACCGCCACCTTCTTAGCCGATTTTTTGGCCATAGAGAGAGAAGTTGAAGATAGGGTCGGATCTTGTATTTAACCCGATGGCGGTGGTGGTAGTCACAAGCGACGATAGTGGTACTTTTTTAGAGAGAGATGAAGATGGTTCCAGATTCGGTGGTCACAGTCAATGGTAGCCGAGGTGATGGTGGTGTTTTGTTAAGGAGAGATTAGAGAGTGTGTTTGTGTTTTCAGTGTTCATAAACAAAGAATCAAAGAGATGAAGTGTAGATATTTTTTCTTTTTTTAATTATAAAAAAATTGAATTAAATAGGTTAAATTACCGGTTCACCTCTCACGTGCAAGGCATATGACTTGACTTAACGAGAAAAACTAACCGGGTTAGGATCAAAGAACAAACGGTGTAGCATTTGAAAACGTAAAGGGCAAAACCTATCAAGTTTAAAGATAAAGAACAAAGAGTGAAATTTGGTATAAAGATAAATGACAGTTTATGTAATTCTGTCCAAAAAAACATAGTTTTCCATATCAAAGTAATTCCTCTATCTATTCTAATAAAAGATACATAATTAAAATTTTTTTCCTTTAAACATAGTTGATTTATTGATTAGGTTTTTCAAAAATTTTACTTTTAGACTGTGTCCTTTATAATACATGTTTATTTGATTTTCGTCATTTTATTTAACGTCCATTCGAAAATTAAGTTAGATGGAGTCATATGCCATGAGCAAATAGGTAATTTCCTATGATATTTGTTTGATAATTAATGAATTATAAATTACATAATCTAATGGTCCCCACCTTTTACACAGACCTTTATTCTCTCTACTCATTCATCTTCTCCATCCCAACTTCTCCACCCCAATTGCCGACCAAGACCACCACCGTCATCCTTCTACCAGTTTACGTTATGATATATTTACTTAGGCTAAGGGTATTTGAGCTTGATCCCATCCCAAGTGATCCAATACTAATCCGACATGTAGGCGCTGACGTGCCACATGATCAAGCCCCATAGGGTGTAGTTGTCCATGTGATCCGGAGCTTGATTGATTTTTTTTTTGTTAAACACAAAATACTAAACTAAATCATTTCATTAAAACATAAATAAAAAGGAAAATAAAAACATAAATTTAAAATGCAACCTCTAAAAGAAATACATAAAATAACGTTTTTTTTTTTTTCGCTAATTCCTTCCGAACACGACCTTTTTCTTCCTCCATTATCGGTTTATCAGATGGCGGTAGGTGGCTAAAGTATTTGGCTAGAAAAGCCAATCTCTTGAACCAGTTTTTTGTATGTCGAGCTTCACCAATCGAGAAGATGCAACTTGATAATTCCTTAATTTCCCTTTTATAGTCGTCATCATCAACCAGTTTTTTCCCACGTTCCCTACCCGAGAGACGGCTACAACCTTGGTCTCTCAAATGACCTTCGGACAAGTTTAGGTCGAACTGAATTTGATTCTCCGACCCGCTCGAAGAGACGTATGTGCCGAGCGAACTAGTTTTCATACATTTTATCCCTTCTCCAAATTCCTACGCACATTGTTGCATCCATTTCGAGCACTTCCTTAACAACTCCCACAAGTAGCCCTCGTCAAACGTCTTCACCATCCCGTACTTCATAAACACCTTTTTTTTCCATTCATCACAAGTGAATTGGTAAATCGAGAGATTATCGGTCCCACTCTGCCGCATTCGGTTAGCATTTCGGTTATGTAGGTTGGTAAACAATCCTACAAATTTATGAATATCGTTCCACTGACCCGATATCATATTTTCGATATGTTCCGTACTCCCCACTTTCATATGAAAACATTCCCGAACCTTGCCCCAAAAAAACTCGACGTCTTTGAAATTCGGCTACAAAATAAATAACAAAAAATGTAATAATTGCATATAAAAACTAAAAAGATATATTAAAAAGTAAATTCCAAAAAATAATTTACATGCATTCCGATCTTAGGATATTTCAATCCACGCATTTGCCAATGCGAGTTTCTATTCCTTAGACCACGGAGTAACCTTCCTCTTACTCTCAACTGGTGCCGATGAACCACCCGCTTCTCCGGTTTTCTTCCCCTTACCTTTGTGGGATCGTTTTGAGGGTTTAGCCGCCACATGTTCCGACCCCGGTTGTGGCTCTGATTGTGTCTCCGGGACCGAATATTCGGCTTGCCACATCTCAGAGTTGTAAATAGTCGCGTTTTGAGAATACATGAAAGCTTGAAACGATGTGTCGTCCAAGTAGTTCAATCCTTTGGGAGATTGAGGGTCGTTGATGTTGAAATTACCCTAACCCGAACTTGACATGGTTATAAATTTGAGAGATTTAAAGATATTTTTTAAATAATAGTACAGAGAAATGGAGTGAGATTGGTGTGTTATTTTTGTAAAATGGGGTTGTTATTTACAGTGGTAGTGGTAGGGTTTATAATAAAAATAAAAATAAAAACTTTTTTTTTAAAACCCAAGCCCAACAGCTCCTTTTGAGCAACCCAATATCCAATGGTTATTTTTAGCCCCGCGGTCCGGCTCGCCCCAGGGCTTCGCTCACCTAATCCCGGACAGGTGGTAGTGGTGTTCGTGATCGCTGCCCGCTACTACGCCCTTCTCGTCCGCGTGTTGGCGCCCCATTACCCATGGCCTTATCTGTAATCATTTATTATATGTTACGTTATTACAAAATATGAATGACTCGTTTGAGTCTTATGGAGTTTGATTGTTATTAGGACATAACACTAGTCTCGTGACGTAATATTCATTTTCTTGGATGACTAGGCAGCCCTGCTTGCGGTGCGTGCATATGATGTATATATGTGTGAACCCTTGGGTGGGAAAGTGAAATTGCAGTAATTTTGACGCTATTCTACTAATCTCGTGAAAATAACGTTAAAAGTGGCGGAAGGTTAATCAGACATCATGTGGTGGCGTTGATAGCCGAAAGACAATGGTACATGCACCAATCAGCGGTGTCCCGATGGTTGAGTGTTATGTATCTTATGTCCAAGGCTTGATGCAAAACTACTATCGAGCCGGGGGTCTCACCGGAAGCAGTCTCTCTATTCATAAAGGTTAGAGGTAAGGATGTCTACATCTTACTCTCCACAGACCCTACCATAGCTTTTCTATTGATGAAATATATTGAATACGATGATGATGACGACGACGACTAGGCTGGAAGTCATAACTTAAAATGAAATAAAAACTAATTTTTAAATCAAAACTTGTTTGAACTAGAAGTGTTTAATTTTAATTAGGAATTTCTCAATTTAACTAAAAAAACAAATAGATATGTCTTGAGGCTATGTGCAGTAGGCTACAAATTAGGGCGACAATGAGCGAAATTGGGCGAGAACACCGCCCCCGGGGCGACAAAAAAGGCGAAATTGGGCTGGGCGAGATGTTTTTGTCACCGGCTTGCTTGTGGGAAATATTATTATTATATTATTATGTGTGTGATATATATATGTATATATGTATATATATATATATATATATATATATATATATATATATATATATATATATATATATTAGGCTACACCACCATCACACTCGTAAAACAAAACTCACTCTTTACCACATGACGCAATTCGCCCCATTTTGTAACCCCTCCACTACAAATAGTCTGGTATAATTAAAACTATTTAAATGAATTTAACTTTTGATTAATGGTCATGTCAAACCTGACATAAAACTTAAAAGCAATCATGACAAAGTTCATTATAAATTTATAATAAACAAATGAATTAATTTGTATATATCTAAAATATATAACAATATTAAAAAACAATTTGGATGATTCATTAAATTAGTGGTACACTTATTTTAGGAATATGACTCTCAGGTCAAACTGCTAGTTATATAAATACTCCTTTCATTAGGGGTGTTTACGGTTCGGTTTTAAACCGTGAAGCCGTTTAACCCGGTCATTGGTTTGGTTTTATGATTGGCTTTTTTATTCAACTTTCAGTCGGTAGGTTTTAAAATTTTCAAACCGCAATGAACGGTTGGTTTATGGTTTAAGATTTTTTAAACCGTATAAAACCAGACTAGACCGTAAGATTCAATCAAATTTCAATTTGTAAAAAATAATTTATAATACTTATGTAACTACTCATATATTAACCTAGGTTTAATTAAAATAGAATCAATTTAACTCTATAGTTTATTAGTAATCCACAATGCCATAATTTAAATAGTTAGATTTATAAATCGGTATTTATTTCAAAATTTTACTGTACTTTTTAAAATGCATAATAAACCAACCGTAAGTAATTTGTGCTTCAAGTTAATTTCAATTCTTCCAGGCCTAGTTTTTTTGTATATATTTTTTAAAAAGTAACCAAATTTGCTTATTGTATAAGAATTTTCTAATCAGCAATACTTGCAAATCCTTGCAAGTATAAAGAGGGTTGTTCAACATGCAAATACGGTCACCTAATACACTCAAACTGTAACTAAACCGTTCGTAACGGTTTGCCTTGGTTTTATTTCTTAATGGTTCGGTTTTGGTTTTCAGTTACTAAAAACCGTTACTAACGGTTTGGTTATGGTTTAACCTAAAAACCGTCAAAACCGGACCGTGAACACCCATACCTTTCACCATCATCAATTCAGATACCATCTTTCTCAAGATATCTTAAGAGTTTAGAAGATTACGAACCTTTGCAAGAAATTAGTTGTTTTGCTGTTGTTACTCTCCCCTCTCGTTGTCATCGCTGCCTCCACCAACTCGCTGGAAACTGCCACCATCACCATATTGAACCCGAAGCACGTACATCATCCTTACTTAAAGTCTCACATCATCCATACTCGTAGGCTACTTCTTCCACAACCGTCGTTGTCTTCAGATGAAATCGATAAAAGATATGGAGTAGCAAAAAGATTAGTCCCTTATAGACCAAACCCACTTCACCACTAAAAGCTTAAAGTTTCCATCGCATTGATCCAGGATTTTATAATTAGATTGTTTCTTTCCTTTTATTTAGTGGTGATGTTTTATTTTACATGTTTTTATATTATTGTTGATTTTTAGTTATTGACATCAAGCTTGTGTATTGACATGATTTTCTAAAATAAAGTACATATGTTTCACATATTTTTATTATGTCCCATTAAAAATATATTTTATTATCTTAAGGAACTTCAGTTAATAAGTTTATCCCTCTTAAGAATATCTCATTATGTTTTTCGGTTTAATAAAAAAAAAATTAGAACTTGGTCAATATCCAAGATAAAAAACACATTCCTATTTAATAAAAAGAAAATTGTTACGGGAGATAATTCCAATTGCTTTCTATAAGCCTGGAATAAATTTGAATTAATTGTTAAAGGGTTCTAATTGGAATTCAATTTTTAAATGTTCAATTAGAAACTTAACAAAATCACAAAAGCAAATTTTATGTGAGTTTTTTTAGACTCCTTGTTTTCTCCATGTTAAATGGCAACTGTAGAACTAAATTTGGGACACTGTATGTTGATCTACTAGATCAAGGTTGTTTGAATTAGAAATTTAATTTTAATTAGAAGTTTAATATCAATTAGGATTTACTCAATTAAATTAAGAAAATAAATAGATATATCTTTGAAGAGGTAGGGTACCAAACCCACCTGATCGCCGATGTATGCAAATATACACTGTAAGGTGGTGGGGTACTAAACACGCCCAAGTACCGAAGCACATCGCTAGGCTCCGAGGTACATTCTATCGAGCGTCAAACATTCCCTGATATCTCGGGAAGCGTGCACCAAAGATCCTCCCAAGCATTGTGCAAAAAGAAAGTATTTGAACACCCCTGACAAAACATAGTCAATAATACTACAGAGACAAACATCACCATCAGTCACATACTTTACACACAAACTTTCTAGACACACGTGGGAGAGCCCTGATTGGTGGAATTCCGGGGATGGCAGGCGATCCACACCTTCTCTCCTCCCATCCGGCTATAAATACCTCACAACCTCAAATGGTAAAAGAATCCGAACCTTGGCGCAAGAATACTTCTAAGTGTTCCGCGGAGCTTTACATTTGTTTACATCCAATCATATTGATTCTCACGCCGGAGGGTGGTTAAGAGAAGTCCTCCCATCTCCTTCTCAAAACAATCTCACGATATTCTGTTTTGTAGGTACTTGTACTTGTTCTAGCCGGATTATACCCAACTTCTCATGGGAGATACCTGATCTTAACCTCGGGAGTAAGCCATCTTTATGGTAAAATTAAAATTATTTAAATGGATTTAAATTAATGGTTTAGTCAAACCTGACATAAAACTTAAAAGAAATCACGGCAAAAACCATCTCCTTCGACTGGAGCATCAGTAATCAGAGCCATGTGTGTAATGAAGCATTCAAACATTTATATATAAGAGAGCAACGAGTAAACTCACGAAGTGAAGAGAAAATAGAGAATAACCAGCAAACTCGTACCGATAAAGTGAAAGAAACAACAAGATGGACGTATGAGAGAAATTCATTTCATTCATCGATAATTTTTAAACGTTAAACAAGTGAGACGCGTCTAGGAAGTTATGGCACTACTCTAAATGTATTAACTTAATTTTATCATTAATTATATGACCCATGAAGCTCTTATAAATATTTCCTTAATTAACCATTAAAAAAAACTCCTTAATCTGGAGTTCCGCCTGAAGAAGCATGGGCCGCCGTAGATGCCGAATCAGACATATAGCCATCCATGCCCCCTCACAGCAATCCCACGAGCCTCTTATCCATTCTCATTCAGTCACAACGGGGTAGCAAATCAAAATTAAAAAAGTCGCATTGGGTTAAAAAAACCACCATATTCATTTCCCAACATAGTATTAAGAAGATGAAGACCTTTCCCTAGATGTTAGTTTTCCTCTCCTTATCACTGCCATCTCGTCCGACAAGTCATCGAAAACATCCCTTAACTATCACGATCATCATTCCACCACAACGACCACCATCAACACAATCTCCAACCTTCGTCGACTACTTCACACACTGTAACACCTCGTAAGATTTCATTATAGAATTAATCCAAAATGTCAATTCTTTAAGTATAGGGACTTAAAATAGAAATTCTGAAAATCTAGACCCATCGTGATACGCGATGGGATAATCAAAGAGCCATCGCATTACACGATGGATCTTCACTGAAATCGATACTTGGCGGCTTCACGATACGCGATGAACAGATCCACAGGATCATCGCGTTACGCAATGATCTTATTAAGCAACCAAGTACACGTGTCAACATGTGGCACGTTTTGACAGGCCACATGTCAACACGTGGCATCCTCGTAGAATTGCGGCGTCGCGATGCGCGACAGCCACATAAGGATTCCATCGCGTATCGCGATGGAGTGTAAAATTTACCTATAAATAGGAGGTTACGGGATTGAACCCCATTCATCCCAAAACACCTTGATTTTACACACACACAGCCTAGGTAATCGTTCCCGATTGCTACGACAAACCAACGTATCATTTTCTCGAAGTACGTGTAAGTATCGAAGTCCCAAACATGTTATCATTCATTCAAGCGTGTTCATATCAAAATCCTACCCGTCAAGTTTTCACTCTTTTCTTGTTATTAGTATTCCATGTACTCGCATTAAGGTAGGAATTATGTTTAAGTTATTTAAATTATAGCTTAGAAATTAGACAAGGCTATGACCTTCAACCTTGAAAATATTTGTAAAGCATTCATAAAGAATTTTCATAAACGTTACTTCTTGACAAAGCAATGTTAACGGAATTATATTCTGACGGGTATGTAGTAACTCTAAGAGGGTTATCACTGGTAATGAGTTTCTTGACAAAGGAAAAGTAATTCGTATAAATCTCAATCAACCGCGGGACCCGTTTACTTACCTGGAGAAACTCACCAATGTGGTAGAACCTATTAAGCCAAAACATGCTATATCAAACGTCACAGTAAAATGATTATTTTCATTGAAAAACAAAGTTGAAAACTTTATCAAGGTTAAGCTTAAGAGCAATAGCTTAATCAAGAAACACCATCCAAATATTTATAAAGACCTATTTACATATAAGTTAATATCATTCCCATTCACAATCAAGAAGGTTTTCAAACACACACCGACGGTACAAGTGAATACGTTAAACTTTTACAAATAGTCAAAACATATTTATACTCTATAAGATGAACAAGTTGGTTATCTTAAAGAGTCAGTCAGCGTTTACATGAGATTACGTGATCTCTAAAACGTTATAATACAAATTAGAAAATAAAAGCAACTCGGACCGATTACACATGTGTCTGGATCCATACACAACTGTATTGCCTAAACAGTCAAAGGCTACGTGGGTACGGGCTAACAGTCATAATTAGTTCTCCATTAGGGTCTACGTGGCTCGGGGAACATTTTTGTGTGTGTAGGGTAGTGGTACAAATATCAGGAATGAAATACTTTCTGCTGAGTTTGTACAGAAATCTATATTTGTATTGTAACAGTATTTTAAATAATTTTAGAGTCATACGTGTTCACCAACATATAGCTTAGCTGAAGTATTTTCCCACCTGTTGTAGGTAACTAAGTATTAGTAAGCAATAGACAGTATTGGAGTCATCATGAATATAGAAGCTCGTGATACAAGATGGCTCGATTTTGATAAATGAAATTCCTTGTAATACAAGCAAGTATTTTGTAACCGATGCTCGGGTGTTTAAAGTCCCGGGAAGCCAACAAATGCCAATAGAGATATCCGATGACACTACTGAAAACATTCCACAATATCATCCGTCAGAAATCCCACCGTATCATTCTTCCGAGGAACTTGAAGTTCAAAGTAGGTTCAAACAAGGGACTAGTTCTGATTCATTAAGCTGGATGGATTGTCATTCCGATCAAAGCAAATGACATTTTGGATCGCCACCACCAAATTATCAATATCAGGCTCCACAAACTATAGCAGGACCTAGTCGAAAACCAAAAATGAGGGTTACTATGCCCTATGATAAGATTCCATTCCAAACATCAATCAATGATCCTTCCGAATCAGAAGAGGAACCTGAGAAGAAGATGAAGAAAATGAAAATCCTCATTTTCCACCATATACAGGACCAATACCCACAATTTTCGAACAAGCTAATGAAATTCGGGAAGAATCTAATCTTATCGAGAAGTTCTATACCAATAATATTCCTGATGTGGAAATGCACACTTATGTTGCTAATCCACATATATACCCAAGGGAGAATGCATATTTATTCTCAGCTGCATCCGCACCTACGGGATATCCTAACTCATCAAATGCGGTGATTGACGAGGAATGAGAAAGTTGACAAGAAGAAAGTAGGGAAGAAAATTATCAAACAGTGTGACAAAATGAAATGTCTTATTAAGAAGTGGATTAAGGATTAAGGATAACTTAGTGATTAAGAATCGTTGTTGGATGTTGTGTTTCCTTCTTGTATCATAAATAATGCAATATAAGACAGTATTTTTCCCTTTAATTAAAACCTTGTTTCATTTACAGCATGTCTAGAAAAGAGAAAGCGAATAGTGGTCCTGAAATCCAAGTTAACAACAAGGAAAAATTTGTTGAAGAAAACATTCAAGCAATACCAAGAATATGTTGAAGGAAAAATTCATGACTTAATTAAAGAAGCCGTAAACCCACTCATTGACTTTATGAAAAATGATCCAAGTAGGAATGCTTTGCATTCTAACAAAAGACTTAGCCGAAGTAAAAGTGAAACGGTAAATTCAAAAAGAGAAACTAAAAGAGAAACTGAAAAGAAAGAAAGTAATAAGATAGAATCGGAAAAGAAGAATGAAGAAAGCGATCAAAGCTCAACTGCTGAAAACGAGCTTCATGACAAAACAAAGAAACTCAAAATACAATAGGGTTGTGATTTCAACGTCTTCGAAGTTTATAACCCGTAATATTTTCATGGTGATAAAGGGACAATTGTTACCCTCCGTTGGTTGGAGGAAATGGAATCGATTGTGGTAAGCCGTAAATGTACCGAAAGGGAGAAGGTCCAATATACCTCCCAGATGTTCAAGGGAAAGGCGTTAGAATGGTGGAATACCCTTATTAAGGTTAAGGTTAGGGAAAATTTGTATAATCTAGAATGGAAAACTTTCAAGGAAATGATTTTGAAGAAATTCTGTCCAATCCACGAAGTAAATTAGATCCAATGTGGAATCATAAAGTCATAGGAACAAATCTCAAAGAATACAAAACCAAATTTCTTGAATATTGTAGGATTGTTCTCATTTAGTCACTCCTGAATTCAACAAAGTGACTCGTTACATTTATGGACTACCAATAGAAATACATGAATTGGTCCATTATCGCATGCCATCTACAACGGAATCCGCTATGGAGTTAGCTGGGTATTTGATGGATAGTATGATCTGGAATAGAGATGAGAAGAAGAAAGATGATGGGAGACAGCCTATTAGAGGAAATAAGAAGAAAGCAGAAAAAAAAGAGAAAAGGAACATTTATGTATACCTGTCCAATCTGCAAAAATTGTGGTAGAAGGCACTATGGTAAGTGTTTACAACCATCTAACACTATCACGTGTAACTTTTGCAAGAAGATGGGTCACATAGAAGCTGACTGTAAAAGGAAGTCAGTGGTTTTTTTTTACTGTGGAGAAAAGGGGCACTTTAGTACCGAGTGTCCGAAAAAGAAATCGAGAACAACAATAGTAGGTGCAAGTGGAAGTGGTGTCAAGAATGATGCCAAGTAAGGAAATGCTCGCGTC
>NW_027504100.1:0-24092 GCF_021521415.1 Bidens hawaiensis | reverse complement strand
GTTCATTCCTCAAACTCAACCCGAGTTTTGTTTTATTATTATTTTTATTTTTCTTGGTGTGGTATGTGACTACCGGGGTGTTTTGTTGGGCGAAGGTGGTATGACCGGGGCTATTGATGAGGGTGTTTGGCCGTGTCCGTTTAGAGGCTTCCATTGTTGCCCAGACGGATTACCGGGGTCAAAGGGGGTACGATTGGCCGCTCATATTAAGTTGATTCATTTGGCATCAGATGACAAGAAAAAGACCTTACGGGAGGCGATCTCGACGAATTTTGATTTGTTTATTACGGTAGGAGAGGCTTTAAAGGTCTCGCATAGGTGGATGTGGGGAGCGTGTATGGAGTCACGTGCTCTCCGTCGGGGGTGCCATCATGATGACGGGTCGGTCTGGTACAAGTGTGTCACGGGAGATGTGGAGGAGTTTATAGTGGGGATTGCGAAGCCACATGTTGGGAGGGAAGTTGTCGCGGTGGGAAGGGTGGAGGTGGATGTTGCTCTCCTTGAGCGTGTCCTCACTCTTCCTATTACGACTGTTAAAAACATTCCTCATAGTTGTCGTATGGCTTTTTTCCCAAGCCTTAGTGGGTGCTCTGGGTAAGGTGGCGACTATGCCAGAGTCTGTTGAGGCGTGGGTGAAACTTTTGTTGTTACCACATTGCACATTGGGAGTTTTCAGACCTTCTAATCGTCAGCAACGCAGGTCTGGCAATAGAAAGTTTGAGCAATGCCGGATGATTCAACGGTCGCTATCCGCTTGGGGTGACAGTGACGGTTTCTTTGAGCTTCTTATATCATTCTTTGAGCAACCCCTAGGAGAAGCCCCGTGTGGTGATGCGTTTGTTCCAGAGTCTGATAACGCCGGGTTGGGCGCCAATGTTAAACAATGTATGCGGAAAGTTGCGGACGGGCATTTCACTGCTGCGGTCAAAGTTTTATGCTCTTTAGGGGCTGAACCTTTCGGTAAGGATACATTGAACGTTCTGTTGTCTAAGCATCCCATCACGGCACCTCCGATTATGCCTGATTTCTTGCTTTCTGAGTCTCCCCGTGTCGTGGACGTTGATAGTGTGCATGGGTGCATTACATCTTTCCCTAAAGGGACTTCGTGTGGACGGGACGGATTGCGAGCACAACACATTTTAGATGCGTTGTGCGGAGAGGGGTCTCCGATTGTGGATGGTTTGCTCAAGGCTATTTCTGTGGTTAATTTATTTTTGGGGGGAAGGTGTCCTAAGGTGTTGGCAGAGTTTGTTGCGTCTGCCCCCCTTGCGCCGTTGCTTAAACCAGACAATGGGATTAGACCTATTGCAGTTGGGGCCATTTGGAGGCAGTTGGTCTCTAAGGTGGCTACGAGGGTGTCAGGAAGGAGATGGCTAAATACCTCGGTGACTTTCAATTTGGGGTGGGAGTCCCTAGTGGGTCAGAGGCCGTGCTCCATAGCGCGAACAGGTTTTTAAATCAGTTTCATTCGGATGGGTCATTGGCTATGCTTACTGTTGATTTCTCTAATGCCTTCAACTTAGTCGATAGGACAACCCTTCTACATGAGGTTCGTAGTTGATGTCCTTCCATTTATCTTTCGGTGGATTTTTTATATGGGCAGTCGGCTAGGCTATATGTGGGTGATACTTACATTAAATCCACCACTGGGGTTCAACAGGGGGACCCTCTTAGGCCTCTCCATTTTGCCTTGGTTTTGCACCCACTTGTTCACCAAATCAGAGATCGGTGCAAGCTTCTCTTTCATGCTTGGTACTTGGATGATGGCACGATTATCGGGGATACTAGAGAGGTGGCCAAAGCATTAGATATTATCAGGTATGAGGGGCCTCGTTTGGGTCTTGAATTAAACGTTAAGAAAACAGAGTTATTTTGGCCAACATGCAATGGGGTGAAGGAACAGGAAGGGTTGTTCCCTTGCGGGATTGGAAGGCCGTTTCTTGGCGTGAAACTCCTTGGTGGTGCTGTGAGCCGGGATGCGGGGTTTATCAGCAGTTTGGCTATGAAAAGGGCATCTAGCGGTGTGGAACTGATGAGCTGTCTCCCAAGATTCCGGGATCCTCAATGCGAGCTTCTTTTGCTTCTCTCATGTATGGGAGTCGCCAAGCTGTTGTTCGGTTTGAGAATGTGCCAACCTATGTATGTGGGGGAAGCTGTTTCTATATTTGACAATGGCCTTATAAGGGCGATTGAGGACATCGTGGTTTGTGGAGGTCCTTTCTTTGGGGTCTCCAATGGAGGGTGGCATCACTTCCCACCCGTTATGGGTGGTTGGGTCTATGTTCGGCCGAGGATGTATCTACATATGCTTTTGTGGCTTCGAGAGCACAATCGTGGTGTTTGCAAGACCATATTCTTCGGGGTTGTGATATTTATGGGTTGGACTCTGACTATGGGTGTGCGATGGATCGTTTACGTACTTCACTTCCAGATTTTGATCTTAGCGGTTTCTCTAATAAGGACACCGCCCCCTTAAAGCCCAACATGTTGTGGCGAGTGCCTTATTTAGTGGAATCGTCCAGAGTTTAAAAGTGAAGTTTGATCTATCCCCTCGCTAAAAGGCGGTGTTTGAGTGCCTTCGGGCTCCTCGGGCTCAGGATTTTCTAACGGCCATCCCCATTGAAGGATTAGGCCAACGTATGTCGGGTTTGGAGTATCGGGCTATCCTTAAGTACCGGTTAATGATCCCTATGTTCCCGACTAATGAGCCTTGCCCAATTTGTCGCAAGGCCTATTTGGATTCTTTTGGTGACCATGCGGTGCATTGCAAAGAATTGTCTGGCTTTAAATATAGACATGATTTGGTTAGGGATGTTCTGTCTGATGTTCTTAAACGGGTAGGGATTTCTACCAAAAAGGAGGCCCCTGTTAACTTTCTCACGGATCCTCTGGAAGGGAGGTCAACTTTACGACCAATTGATATTCTTGTGTTCGGGTGGGTAGGGGGGAAACACGCCTGTGTGGATCTTACAGGAGTGTCTCCTCTCGTTGGGCTCAGGGACCGTGGGTTTGTTGTGGGGCAGGCTGCGTTGAAGGCTGAATTGGGCAAAGTTGTTAAATACGAGAAAGCTTGTTTAGATAATCAACATGTCTTTCTACCATTCGCCTTTGAAACATTTGGTTTTTTGGCCCCATAGGCGGTGAATTTTTTGAGTAGGGTTCAGCGTGTCATACACGGAACCTCTTCAGCTCCTAGGTCCCAAAGCTTCGTTTTTAGCAGGATTAGTTTTGCTATTCAAAGGGGGTTGCGGCGCAACTTGTTGCCCATTTACCTGCCACTCTATTGTAATCGTTTTTATAGTAAATTATATGATCCTTAAAATCTAAAAAAAAATGAGTCTTTGTAATTGAATGATTCATTGTAATTGAATGAATCATTGTAATCGTATTATGTATTGTAATCGAAATGGGGCATTGTAATCAAATTACCCATTGTATTCGAGTTTAATCATTGTATTCGAAAGAGCTCCTTGTATTCAATAATCTACATTGTATTCGAATTACACTATGTATTCGATTGGGCTTATTATATTCGAATTAAACCATTGTATGCTAATTATGGGATTGTAATCGAATTTAACCTATGTAATCGAATATAAGCATGCATTCGAATCTATGGTTTGTATAAGAAAGGGCTGAACCATTTTGGTTCTTATATTGCCATTAACATTATGTTTCATGACTTTAACACCCTATTATGGTTCGGTATGAACCCATAAACGTTCCCGTTTCCATTTTCAGGCAATATTTGACCCCTGCAACCATATAGTTTGAACCTTTAAGACTTAAAAACGTCCATAGGCTAGATTTAGGATCCCTTTATGACCCGTATACATACATGAGTTCATTGAATCCATTTTAAACATCAAGTTTGTAACTTTATGGTTCATTTAGACCCGATCTACTCTATGTTTAAGTTTCATGGCAAACCGTTCATAAAAACATAACCTTTAAAGATAAATAACGTACCTTTACTCATTTTAGGTTATGGTTTAGCTTGGTTATCAACTACAATCTTGAATCTTGTTTGTATAGCTAAGATTTATCAAGATTTAGCTTGGTTTGGCCTTGGATTCCCCCTTCCTTACTTGCGGCCATGATAGAGGGAGTATGTGTGTGCGTGTGTTTTGAGCGTGTAGGGAATAAGACAGATAGAAATGAGGGTTTTAGGGTTTTTGGGAGGTTTAAGGGAGTATTTATACTCTCTTAAGACCATGGACCTACGGTCCATCCCATCCCTTATTCCATCTTTCCCCACCCAAGTGCATACTCCTTATTATATTTAATCCTAATTAAAGATTAACACACGTTTAACAAACATACATTTCCTTTATTTATTATTATAAAATTTAGGATGTTACACAAAAACCCTTAATCTTCTTTGTTGATCAAAGATCTATCTGCTATCGAGCTTCATATTATTCTTTGGTCTTCGTTCTTTAACAGGAATAGTAACACTACGGACAACATGTTCGACCCATTGGGTGTTCAAATTGAGACGAAATATCGGTGTTTGATTGAGACTTGCTTGATGTTCATGTGACAGACTCTAGTTAGGATGATCATTTGATATGGTTAATACCTATGTCGGATTGGTTTTGGGATTATTTGCGGATTTTGGTTCTCCATGGTGATTTCTCCTTCATAGAGAAGATGACACAGATTTCAATGTAGAAACTCAAAGGGTTTTCTTCATCAGATAGTTTGATCAAAAACTCATGGTCAAACCAAGAGTTCTCGGTTGACTTTGTTGACTGAGAACACCCATCGTTGACCGAGAAATCCCTTGTTCTCGGTGGGACTAGATTGAAAACCCAAGTCAGACAGAAAACATGACAGAGAACCGAACTGAAATCCTTCTATTGGATAGAAAACACCTCTCAGGACCGAAAACAAATATAAAATTATTATTAATTTACATTAGTAGTCCATATAATCTGTTTTGTCATGTTTGGTCCCTGATGTCTTGTGAATTCAGTATGTGTCTCAAAATTTTAAGATTGTTGATTAAGTTAAATGAATGATGGCTAACTTGATTCGTTTGTTGCAGTAATGGCTGATCAAGAACCACTAAAATTTGTTGATACTCACAACATGGCTGGATGTTTGTATGATCCACCTCTGGCACACAAGAAGTTTAAATCCATGATCGTAGGACTCAATACTTGTAGGATTTCTCATGCTATACGGGAAACTCCTGTCATATGCAAGAAGATGATGATGACGTTTTGGAATAATGCTTCTGTCAATCAACTAGGAGTAGGTGGAGCTGTCACTAATGATTCCACTATTCAAAAGAAACCGATCATTATTTCAGAGGCCATTGTACGTGAGGTTCTTTTATTCGGAGGTCAACCTAACTACCCAACGGAATATTCGACTGATGTTGTTACTAAAGTCTTAGTCAGAATGGGTTACGAAGCATCCTATCCTCCAGCTATAAAGAAGCTCTTTCATCTATACTGGAGGTTCCTGATCCACACATTCTTTACTTGTGTGTCAGGACACAAGGGAGGATCTGACGAAATCAGCCACACTTAGATGTCTGTTGTAGTTGCTCTGATCATGGACTGGAACTACAGTTATTCTAAATTTGTGTTCTATGAGATGATGATCAACTTTAAGGGAAAGAAAAAGGAGATATTCCTTATGTATCCTAGGTTTTTACAGATGATCTTCGACTCACATTATCCTTATCTTATTAAGTCTGTAGAGACGTTGGACATGAAGTCTATGGGACCCAACACCTTTGGGCTGATGAAGCAATCTTGGAAGGGGTTAAAGGTCGTTTACCAAGGCCTTCACGAACAAGTTAAGTTCGGGAAATTTGCTGAAACTGAGCCTGCTCCTGCTAGTGCTCAAGTTGCCGATGATCATGTGATACCTGCTCAGAGGCGTGCTGCCGCGTTTGAAGTCATTTTAGACGACGATGAAGATGAAGATTGAACACCAAGAGAACGAATCTGCTCCTACTGCTGATTAATTAAAGGAGTTTGAAAGATTCAAGAAACAACTTCAGTCAACTGCATTGAAACCTCCTCAGTCAGTTGTTGAAACACAAGATGAAGATACTTATGAAGAACCAGTCACTGATCATATTCCACGAAAGTGAAGAAAGAAAGATCCAAGACCCAGCGTGCTGGTTACTAAAACTACAACAACAACAAGCCAACAACAAGAACGTGAGTCGGAAACTCCTGAGACTCATGTTGATACAAGTTTATCCCCAGCTGAGCTTCAAACTCAGGAAAATATTTTTGACGATATTGCTAAGTACTAGAGAAAAGAAAAAGAAGAAGCTTTCTAGCTTAACACGGGCCATGTTGACATCAACACGCCCCTTGTTGATTGTACAAGAGAAAAGACAAATAAGAAGCTTTCTAGCTCAACACGGGTCGTGCCCAGGATCAACACGGGACGTGTTCTCTCTTCTGTTGTACTTTCTGACAACGAGCATTTAACACTATCAGACAAAAGAGTCATCATGGACGTGCCCATGTCAACACGAGACGTATTGAAAGTCCTTACCAGCTTGTAACTTAAATGCTCATCCACCACATTCAACAAACAATCAAGAACACTTACTATACTTCACCCACCTCCTTTCACCACCAATAATAAGGGAATTATCCTATCCATCCACCTTTTGAAGATCAAGGAGATTAAGCTTTTGGAAGAAGTCATTAGCATCAAAGATTAGTCATCCAAATTTGTTAGATTGTTCTAATTTAATCCTGTTTATATCTATTACTTTGATGTATAATATTATTCTTAGTATTGGTTAAAATTTTATAGTATCATATTGGTTTATAATGAATCTTAACTAAGTTTAATAATATTGGTTAAACATGTGATTAGTTTATAACATGTAAAGGTTATATTGTAATTATCACTTGATGAGGAATGTTAAAACACTCTTAAAAGATACACCAAGTTCCGAGCTTGATGATAAACCAGTGAACAACCATTCTTGTGAGGCCTTGGATAATATAAACCTTAAAAGAGACACTAAGTACCGAGCTTGATGATAAGCTGGGGAATTTCCATTCATGTAAGGGCTTGGTTGATAGAACATATATCCTAATATAAACATGTAACAAATGGAGTATTAGTAGTAATTAATCATCTTTATAATGGAAATGTTAATAATGATGTGTAAACGGATTGTTGATATAAATTCACTAAAATTGGTTGATTACTTGTCAATTGAGTGTGCAACATAATCTATTTTAAACAACTCTTGGGTGGTTATTTAAAAGTTCTATAATTATCCAAGAGTTGTGTGGGTTAATAATTGTTAATTCATGGTTGATCATTAATAACTTTACTAATTTTAATTGGTATTTTAAGAATAATACAAAGGGTTATTTTTTCTAAAAATATCAAGGACAATTCACTAATTTAAGGGATTGTCTCATCTTTAAAGTGAGTTATCTTATGAATATTTTATATATACCAACTTGCTTATATAAAATGATGTTTTAGTGGAGATCATGAAGTTATGCATATCTGTTTCTTTAATTATCATGGAATAAAATGACTTAGGAATATGGTGTCATTCCCACATTTAATTATCAATGTAAGTTGATATCACATGTTTACCAACTAAATGTTAAATTAAGTTATGATGAGTTTTAACCAAGATGATAACACTTTTATCCTTGAGCATCTCTAAAAAAATATAAAAACCCAAACAATATTGTCTTTCTATTTTTGTCTTTAAAATTCCATTGAAATTTGCTTGATAGACCAAAACCACAATGATGTTCATTTAAGGTTAAAAAAATATGACTATTTAGTAGTAAAAATCAAACAAGTGTGTTTGTGGATCGATACTTGGTTCTTACCCATACTATACTATACATACGATAGATACAATTGCCTATTTGTGTATGGTCTAGTTAAGTTAAAAATCATTTTATAAATTTAAAACTCGACTTTGTGTGAAGCAAAACATTATGGAAAACTAACAACCTTTCATACCACTCCCACATCACATCAGTTGCTCATTTGTGGCATCCCAAACACCAAACCACTCTCCCTTTCTCCAAGTCCGCTCCATCCCGATGCCAGTCCGAAGTTTTGACGTTTCATACCCCGGCGTCGTGCATGTATCGAAGTGTGACACCCGGCATTTGTAGGTTAACCCCGTTAACTAAACTCGGATAATTTTATTAACTCAGTCAGAAAACTAGCATCCATGTCGCATGTCACATGTCGCATAATCACATGAAATCATAAGAAAACGAAACACGATAAACTTGACAATCTAAATGTTAAAATTGTTTTATTTATTTCTTGATATGAAAACCCTTAAAATCTTTGTCATAAAATATGTATGAACAATAAAAAGATGTGTTTTGATCATATAAAATGGTCCCTTGGTGATTTAGGATCATAGAGAATTAAAAATCCTGATTTTTGTGACTTTTGGTTTGAATCTGCTTGTTGACAGATTCTGTGTTTTGGATTGTAGATTGAATAACTTGATGATATGTTGGTTTTTCTGATTGATTTTTGATTCTATGATTAAGTAATTTGAATCTAATGTTCAAAAAGTCAAGAATCTTAATTTTTAGACTTTGTTTGACTAGTTTTTATTAATTTACAAAATTGGGTTGCAATCCTGATTGAAAGGTAAATTTTGTGATCTATGTGATAAATTGCATAACTTGATATTAAAAATAGATATGGGTATGTTTCCACTTCTGGAATGTTTTAAATTGAAGTAGGAAGCTAATCCAATTGGTCTTGCATAAATTGGACATATATAGAATGTTTGGCAAATATTTGTGTACTGCTGTGTTAAAATAAGGACTAAAATTAGGTTGTTGTAGAATTTGAATATTCTGTATGTTTTGGTGAATTGTAAAATTATAAGAAAAATATATGTTATACCTTATTCTTCTAAGAATATGTGTGAATTATTTTGTAATTTAATTACAAATTTTGGTTGGTTGGAAAAATCGGTTTTGATGATTGAAAACTTGTTAAGGATGATCAATATATTGGTTAGTTAAAATAGTTGTAATTTGTAATATATTGATTGTGCTAATTTGAATTTTGACTTTATGGGTCAAATTAGAACTATTTGACTAAGCGGTTAGTCTTACTTGTGAAGTGTTGAAAGTGGTAGAAGTTAGACTTAGTCATAGGATTGTATGAAAAGTGGCGAAGTGCACATTACTTGATTGTTGTTAAATTGTGACTAGGAACATCAAGTAATCATTCAAAGTCTAGATTATTGGTCAAAAGTCACTAACGGGTAGTCGGTCAATATTTTGATCACTGGTAAACATTTTGGTCAACGGTCAACAAAACTCAATTTTTAGTCTTCGGTCATCAAGACTTGGACATTTTAGTCAACGATAAACAACTTGGACCTTTTGGTCAAAAGTCAAACAAAAAGTCAAACTTTGGTCAAAGTCAACAAAAGTCAACCTTTGGTTAAAGTCAACAAAAAGTCAAACTTTGGTTAAACTTCAAATAAACATGGGAATTGTTTGGATACTAAGGGTTCTAGGAATCGCTTAGCAAATACTTATAGTGCTTGTATGATTTAGGCATTAAAACAACTTTGACTTAAGCAGTTGACTTTCAATTTGAAACGCATTCGAGGTGAGTTTCACTACCCCACTTTTTACTTACTTCTTTTGGGGGGAAAGCATGCAACATACAAAACTATTTTAGATATTGTAGACTTTTTAATACCTCATGGGTACATAGTGCACTTAAAACTGAAGTCCCCCATGCATATTGGATCGTTAACAATTGTACATTGGCTCGGTAATGAAAGGTAGTACTACTGGGTTTGACGAACCCCCTCGAAGCTCTCGGTTGAGGGAGTCGCCAAGAGTTTCATTTACTAGGAACGCAATATGCACTGGTCTTATATTAGACTCCGTGGGTGGCAAACAAACTAACAAGTCAGCCTTGGTCACAATGGAACTCACACTAATGTAACATGATTGCTAGCATAATTAACTAGTGGTATTACTATTGCATACATTATCCATGCTTTATTGCTTACAACGTTTACTTACTAAATGGTTTGTTTAACAAACTTGTTTTTAAACTCAAACCTGTGAACTCACCAACCGTTGTGTTAACCCGTTTTAGCATGTCTTTCTCAGGTGTTTAAGGTGCACGTGATAAGTTGAAATGAGTCTAGGATGCATGGATCCCACTAAGCATCGAATTATGCTGAGAGTCTTTAATGAAATGTTATGTCTGGGCGTCTTGACACGCACTCTGGGTTTTTATGTGTTTTCATAAACTATATGCTTCCGCAAATGTAACAACTTATTGTAAATGTACTTACCTCATTTATGATGAGCAATAATATTTAAATGTTTTCCATTATAAATTGGTTGTTCGTTATGACACATGGCTAAATCCTGGTATGTCACGCGCCTCACGGGAAAACCCCGTTAGTCAAAAATTGAGGGTGTGACAGATTGGTATCAGAGCAATTGGTTATAGTGAACTCGGTTTATTTTCAAAAACCAGTCTATAGCCGTTTTCAAAGCTTTGTGTCAATTTTAATACTTACAAACCCAGACATATATTTCATTCATGCATGCACTGCATAAGTGTACGCGTCGTATTTGCACCGCATTAATTTCACACTTAGCTTCTGTACTCATTTATGACAAGCATATTAATCATGCATTTGCATACATATTTATTCTGTACTTGGGTACGTAGTATGTTAGTACATAACCATTTAAATCTACAATTCCATACGGGTATGTCGACATCATCTACAACATTATCCTCGGATAAGGAGCACGCCACTTTTGTTGTCACATCAGAACCTTCACCCCTTCTTACATCATGGGAGTCGAGGAAATACCGGCTTGAATATAGCAACGACATTGTCTTGAATGATGAGTCATCTCAGGCCGTTGCACGGGCAATGCCACACGAGTATAACCTCTTCGAGAGTTGGGCTTGTCTGAAGTGAGTCCCTTATTTATTTACCAATGTGAGTGTCCTAAACTTGCTAGCCGTACTCCACTCCAAACTCCAAACTTGAGTCTCGGGTGAGATACACCTCTTTGAGGCAGACCCTTGAAGGCATTTTTTTTAAATTCATCGGTATTGAGATGCCATAATTTTCTTTCCTGAGCCACGCACTCATTTCATTAGTCGATGCTACTGGAAGAGTAGATTGACTGCGCAACTGAAAACATCTTGCTTATGGTACACTCAAAGTCTATTCTGACTTAGAGGGAAAAATGCTTACTTCACTTTATTTCTAGCTTATGTCTAAGTCATACTTCGATTGCATGTTTGCTTCCTGAACATGTATTCTGTTGCCATCTGTAAAGCTGAACTCTTAGTGTGTTCGACTCGAGTGAATACTTGGATAATCTATTCCCAACCAAAGTTTTGGGTGAAACTCTGACTTAATCTATGTACGATCAATAAAAAGTCTTTTTTTTCTCACCTTTTCATGATTAGTATCATTCTGTACTCGACAATCCAAACTAAGGGACAACTTGACGCATGGTGGGAGGAATTGGGCTGATCATGTAAACCGAATTATTATTTTGGGTGCACACTTAATAATAATTTATGGTGCATGTGAATCCTAATGAATCCTATAGTGTGGTCATAGTCCATGAATCTCACACCTAAGTTTCCGCCATTGCTGGAATCTCTCATAACTCGTCCAACACTAGTAGAAATTGTATAATATGTTCTATAACTGGTAGAAGCGACTAGCCGATTGAAGATGGATCCTCATAAAATTTGATGTTTTAGTTACCAATATGCAAGTTATTTTGGCAAGCTTAAGATATCTTTTCCAAACCTTGTTATGAAAATAATATGAATTCAAAACCTCTCTAGCGTTTCGTGGCAAAACCTCTAACCCTAGTGCATATGCGGAGTTTAAAAACCTCTTGTATACCAACACCAAGTTTGTGCGACCTAGCTAAAAGTTCCTGTTGATATACTTTCCCTGACCAATTGTTAACTCTCATTTTAGCTTGAAATTTTTTTTCCGACCATGACAAACTCTATAATAAGACCATTCCATAAGATAATCCCATTTTCTCAAGGACATTGGAAAACATAATTTAAACCATCAAACCTCCACTAGAATGCGATGACTTGGAATACCTTATGCACTGATGGAATCGTAACCCTATAACAAAACTCTTTGAGAAATATCTTCTTTAACACCCATCTTTGGCTAACATTCTCAAAAATCATTTTAATCCCTCGCCTCATCTTGACCCCGTGAACTAGCTACTGGTATGGTCCTACCTCAAATCTCATGGAAATCGGTAATTTAGTTATGTAACCTTTCATAAAGCGTTGAATCTTCCTCTCAACCCATAGCTCTAAAGACACCTCCCTAAGGATTGGGGAATCCCCTATGCAACTTTTCCTAGAAAGTTTTTGGCCCCAGAGAAATTATTCTTAATCGTCTAAAGTAACGCCTTGATTGTATGTGAAGGCTGATGGTGTAACTCATCTTATGTGCCTATAGTAACAACGAACGGGTTTTTTATACAAACCTCCGGCACTGACTTGCCCTAGTTTGAGTCAAGCCTCGAATAGCCTAAGTATTATTGAATACCCTCATGAAGGAACCTAATTTGATTTTACATTTTGCCATTAGTTCACGCTTGAACCCACTATCGCCAACAGCTTGCACTAAATAATGAAGTGGTAAATCTCAAACCTAAACTTCAATACATCAACGAGTATAACCCTAATGAGACATATGGATGAAATTTTCTTCTAGTAAACAAGGCGCAAGGTGATGGACATACTCTCCAATAGCCGAACAACCTCCGATAATAACTTCGACCGTGACAAGACTTAATTTGAATGAAACCCGAATAACCGTGTTCTCATTATGACTTCTATTTGTCCATAGGAATAAAGTATAAGCTACAACAAAGTTCTATTCCCGAAGTACCTTATACCGCCCGACCGAGGACTAGATATTTAACGTGAATAAGTCATGTCAGTTGGCGTAAGACCGTTCATCATCATAACCCTCCTCAGATCCGTAACTCACAAGGAACAACGAGAAACCGACAATCCAATTATTCATATGGATTCATATTGATCTTTCTTAGATGGAAAACCTGCACTCATCTTTTCTTGCCTAAAGTGGAGAACAGAAATTTACCAGTTACACTTGACACTGGGAAGATACAGTTTGGTTAGGATTGGTAATGAGAACCACCGAAGATGTGCTATTAGTGTGGTGAGTTTGTTGCGGTACACCCTATATATAAACGCTAACGGTATGTTATGTTGGGGACATCACTAACCGACTTTCCTACCTTGAGCATAGTTATATTTGTTTTAACCAGAATCGGCATTCGCACCAAGGTGGAGAGACAAGAGCTACCTTACGACCTAGAAACGATCCGCTCACGTTAGGAGAGATATTTTTGAAATATGCCTTGTTCGATGTTGGACTTAAACCACAATGCCCGCTAGAGAGGAGGGCAGGGGAAATCGTGTCATTCTGACTGATGATTAGTATTCCTACATAAGATACATTAGATGCCCATCCTAACTAATGACTAAACATGCTGACTGAGCTAGTTGATGACGTCTTTTCTTTCGATACCTAGACTAGTTAAGGCGAGTCTCAATTAAATAACTCATTGGATATGCATTCTGCATTTGGTTAAACGTCGTTAACGTTGAACAACGTCTCTCATTCTCAGTGATAGCGACAAACTCTTAGGCTAAAATCTAGTATGTCCCTTGAGGCCAGACAAATACAAACGTAAGAAGAAGACTGACTTTTTTCAAACAATCTGAAAACCTCATTGAAGATGGGGGCTAATTTCCATGATCTCCATTATTAATTTATCCTGAACTCCTATCGGATGCAACACCCTTTGGGGTAATCATAATTCGTTTGACTGGAAACGCACAATCCTCTGTAATCATGGGTATTAACAATAAAGAAGAAATAAATGAACCTTTGACCATTCCTTTCAATTTCTAATATGGAAAGTCTTTGATATTTACCGAATATTCAAACGATACCTAACTTTGGACTTCATTCAGTTAAAATGATTATAACACCAACTTGTTTGGTTCAAATAACATTTTATGCCTTCCGGAAGGTTAACTCCACTGTTTAGGAGTGGAAGAGCTCGTCCCATTTTTGAACCTTGATAAAGCATCAATTATCAACGAATGCATTTGACACTCACCTTGGATTTTTTTTTTCACTTCGATCACTTAAAGTAACTCCTTTGGTATATCCAAATCACATGATCTTAGAAGTGGAGAATTCTTGACTTTAACCGAATTACTTTGATAGGAATTCTGGTACGAGCAGTTTCATTAACACTTTATTTAGGGAAACATGTCCTTCGTGTCCATGCCATCATCCTTAAAATTTATGTTGAACGCCATTGTTTCATGAAACTTTACTACCTTAACTATGTTGAGTAATAATCCAATCCGATAAACCATACCTCACTAATTAAAAGAGCGCTAGCTGCCATAGTTTAAGCAAAAGGTAAAGGACTTCTAAATCATAGTTCAATTGGGCACGTAGTATAATTCTTTAATGGTTACTCGTGTGGAATAGAAGAAAATCAACCTTGGTTAATTAGCAAAATAGTAGTCCGAATCTTATGAACAACATCTTTGGGATGTTGTAACCTATTACAAACTTCCTCATTATTGAGTTCCATGAACTCAAATTACCATATGAACCAAAATAGGAAACAAGACGTATTAGTATTCTTCGCTGGATAGACTAACTTGATCGGTAAATGAAACTCTTGTATACAAATTCATCTTTATGAACCACCATCTCCTTGAGCTATATAAGCCTTATTCTGGAAATCCTTAACATTTGTATCACTTCCGCAATGGTAGCCGTACCTAGTACTAAGCTTACCTGGAAATGAGATTAAACTATTGAGACTCAACTCCTTTACTGCTTTTGAAATTTTGCCATTTCTTTACCAATGGATGCTTATATTATAATGGCTTCCTTAAAATCGTAAAAAGTCGTAGTTGAATGCATCAACTTTTACAAACTTTGATTGGATATTCGTATGACAAACCTCTCGGTTTATTTTATCTTAATATCTCTAATCAAGTGAATACTTGAATCTCGTTTAGTTCCCAATAACATTAAAAATCGTTAATCTTAGCACTTCATATTTACTTATACTGTCAAGCGTTCAGACGCTTTCACTATCAAGAAACAATGGTTATAGTTTCCGTATATCATAATCAAAATTTCAAGTACGAAATTTCTTTCAACAAGGGGATGATGTGACAAATGAAAAATTTTGCTTAAGTACGAGTACCATTGCCCAAATATTAGTGGCACAAACATATAGACTGAAAGTCTACTGACGTACTGAATGTACAGTGAACAAACATATAGACTGAAAGTCTACTGAGGTACTGAATGTACAGTGAACAAACATATAGACATGAAGTCTACTGAATTTACTAAGACCAAACACATAGACGAAAGTCGACTGATGTACTTAATAGCATATCAATTTTCAAGACGAAAATTCTTTCAACAAGGGGATGATGTGACACCCGGCATTTGTAGGTTAACCCCGTTAACTAAACTCGGTTAATTTTGTTAACTCAGTCAGAAAACTAGCATCCATGTCGCATGTCACATGTTGCATAATCACACACAGGAGTTTGTCTGAGTCGTTGGCGGCTTAACAACAATAACAAGTGCTATTAATTAAAATAATAAACTTGTTATAAATGTTATGATACATATTATATGAAATATGATAACTTGTTACAAATGTTATGATACATATGGTAGGAAAAATGTTAAGTGCTACATGTTACGTGTTATATAAACTAGTGTGAGATATATTACATACTACTTGTAACATGTTACACATAAACTAATGTGATATATATTACACACTACTTGTCACATGTTACATTATGAACAATGGTAATATATGTTACATGCTACATGTCATATGCTACATGTCTATATATATGTTATGTGTAATAAATGGTCAAGAATGATTGTTATATGCATCTTATATTACATGTACATGTTAATTATTAAAATGTACCATGAACTTTAGACTATGTTATGCCTAGTAAACTTGTATTAAAAATGTTACATGATACATTTTATTAAATAAAAGTCTTAATTTAAAGTTTATTATTGATTAATAGTAGTTAAATTGTTGTAAATGAGAGTTAATATGTTTTTAATAAGATTTTAATTACACAACCTTTGATTTGAAAACCTTTTCTCTTCCTTTTCAACTTCCTTGGCCGAAATCCACACTACACACACACACATCACATTTAAAAATCATGATTTTTGTGACTTTTGGTTTGAATCTGGTTGTTGACAGATTCTGTGTTTTGGATTGTAGATTGAATAACTTGAAGATATGTTGGTTTTTCTGATTGATTTTTGATTCTATGATTAAGTACTTTGAATCTAGTGTTCAAAAAGTCAAGAATCTTAATTTTTAGACTTTGTTTGACTAGTTTTTATTAATTTACAAAATTGGGTTGCAATCCTGATTGAAAGGTAAATTTTGTGATCTGTGTGATAAATTGCATAACTTGATATTAAAAATAGATATGGGTATGTTTCCACTTTTGGAATGTTTTAAATTAAAGTAGAAAGCTAATCTAATCGGTCTTGCATAAATTGGACATATATAGAATGTTTGGCAAATATTTGTGTACTGCTGTGTTAAAATAGGGACTGAAATTAGGTTGTTTTGGTGAATTGTAAAATTATAAGAAAAATATATGTTATACCTAATACTTGCAAGAATATGTGTGAATTATTTGGTAATTTAATTACAAGTTTTGGTTAGTTGGAAAAATCGGTTTTGATGAGTGAAAACTTGTTAAGGTTGATCAATATATTGGTTAGTTAAAATAGTTGTAATTTGTAATATATTGATTGTGCTAATTTGAATTTTGACTTTATGGGTCAACTTAGAACTATTTGACTAAGTGGTTAGTCTTACTTGTGAAGTGTTGAAAGTGGTAGAAGTTAGACTAGTCATAGGATTGTATGAAAAGTGGCTAAGTGCACATTACTTGATTGTTGTTAAATTGTGACTAGGAACATCACGTAATCATTCTAAGTCTAGATTATTGGTCAAAAGTCACAAACGGGTCGTCGATCAATATTTTGATCAATGGTCAACGGTCAATAAAACTCAATTTTTAGGCTTCAGTCACCGAGACTTGGACTTTTTAGTCAACGATCAACAACTTGGACCTTTTGGTCAAAAGTCAAACTTTGGTCAAAGTCAACAAAAGTAAACCTTTGGTCAAAGTCAACAAAAAGTCAAACTTTGGTCAAACTTCAAATAAACAAGGGAATTGTTTGGATACTAATGGTTCTAGGAATCACTTAGCAAATACTAATAGTGCTTGTATGATTTAGGCACTAAAACAACTTTGACTTAAGTAGTTGACTTTTAATTTGAACCGCATTCGAGGTGAGTTTCACTACCCCACTTTTTACTTACTTCTTTTGGGGGGAAAGCATGCAACATACAAAACTGTTTTAGATATTGTAGACTTTTTAATGCCTCATGGGTACATAGTGGTCTTAAAATTGAAGTCCCCCATGCACATTGGACCGTTAACAATTGTACATTGGCTCGGTAATGAAAGGTAGTACTACTGGGTTTGACGAACCCCCTCGGGGATCTCGGTTGAGGGAGTTGCCGGGCGTTTCATTACTAGGAACGCAATATGCACTAGTCTTATATTAGACTCCGTGGGTGGCAAACAAACTAACAAGTCAGCCTCGGTCACAATGGAACTCACACTAATGTAACATGATTGCTAGCGTAATTAATTAGCGGTATTACTATTGCATACATTATCCATGCTTTATTGCTTACAACGTTTACTTACTAAATGGTTTGTTTAACAAACTTGTTTTTAAACTCAAACCTGTGAACTCACCAACCGTTGTGTTGACCCGTTTTAGCATGTCTTTCTCAGGTGTTTAAGATGCACGTGCGAAATTGAAATGAGTCTAGGATGCATGGATCCCACTAAGCATCGAATTATGCTGGGAGCCTTTAATGAAATTTTATGTCTGGGCGTCTTGACACGCACTCTGGGTTTTTATGTCTTTTCATAAACTATACGCTTCCGCAAGTGTAACAACTTATTTTAAATGTACTTACCTCATTTATGATGAGTAATAATATTTAAATGTTTTCCATTATAAATTGGTTGTTCGTTATGACACATGGCTAGATCCTAGTATGTCACGCGCCTCACGGTAAAACCCCGTTAGTAGAAAATTGACGGTGTGACACGAAGTGTCACCCGTTTGTCCTTAAGCATTATACCCAAATATACTTTTTAAGGTAGAAGTTATGCTTAGCTGCTTTCAATACAGTGCTTAGTCTTTAGTTGAGGGTATAGCCTAAACCTTGTAAAGATTTTATAGATATATTTAAGCTTTTCATATATAAAGGTTTACAGATATAAACGTTTCTTTATGATTAAGAAACATAATGTTTACACACGAAGGTTATTGTCATTAGATGTTCTTCTAGAGGAAGAAATATTAATTTTTTATTAAAAGATATTTATATATAATTAAATAGAAAAAATTGGGCGGAATGTAGTAATTGGAAGGGTGAAAAATCCATTAGTCGAGTCTCTTGCTTAGGAAAGTAATACACATAAATCTCAATCAACCGCGGGACCCGTTTACTTTCCTGGAAAGCTTGATGAGAGTGTTCGAACATATAAGGCTAAAGCATGCCACACCAAACGCCATACAAAATAAAAAGCTTTAAGTAGGCAAACAAATCATTTTGAATAAATAATGTTTCTTCTAAAAGAAGAAACATAAAAGTTTTATAAGCACTATTTATTTTAGAAGAAGAGACATATAATTTAAATGATTTCTTCTCAAGGAATAAGCATAAACGTTTTTATAAACACAATTTCTTCTGGAGGAAGAGACGTAGAATTACAGTGGTTTCTTCTAAAGAAATAAACATAAAAGTTTTATAAACACAATTTCTTCTATAAGAAAAAACGTAGAATTTGAATGATTTATGTTGAACCTAGCAAAGAACTAATGACCAAAAACCAAACAACTGACGACTCAAAGATCAGTTGTTCTTCATTATGTTTTAGCAAACTGCTGCTCCAAACATCTAAAATTACAAAACTGCTAATATGAAAGAACTAAAGACTCAACAACTTTTCATGCAATCTATTGAAGACCAGGCAAATAAAGTCCAACAACAAATGGGACAAACATCAATTGTTTCAAAAAAGATCTATAGTTAGCATAGGATTCTTTTTATAGATAGTTGTTTACAATTTGTTCATTAGTAGTTTGTAACCGTTTTGTTAGATGTCACTTTCTACTTTAGCTCATTAGTTGTTTTCACACATCATACCATTCACCTGATAAGTGTACTATGTACCAGAAAATCAGTGAATGAATTAGTTAAGGCTGAGGGGAGGAGAACCATAGATTGCAATCTTTCAGTTACGATTGATAGAAAGTTGTTCTTCCATATGAAACCTCTAATATCTTTATGATTTCCGTTGCATAACCTGTTTGATTAGAATACCATAGAATTAAAGTTCAGTTATGATTTCAATTCAAGTGATACTAACTCATACAAAGAATTAGATAAGTTAGTTACTGTTTCATTTGTTGTGATTGTGTTCATTAGATTTGATTACGATCTAGAATCCTAACAATTGGTATCAGAGCCATGGATTTCTGAATTTGATCTAATAATCAATTTAGAAACAAAGATTTAAGATCAAATTGATTATTCTAGTTGTGGATTTCAAAAATGATCAAAATATTGTTTAAACTCTATTGTTACTGAAAAACCAATTGAATTGATAATCATGTTGATTGCACAAGATCCTCACAATACCGATTCTACCTCCAAACCATTAATTTGGTTCGAGGTCAATACAACATATGGGCTCAACGAATGCTTCACCATCTATGGAACCAAAACAACGATTGTTGGTGATCAGTTGTTCTTGGCCCTCATTCCCCTAAAACCGTTGATCCATTGGATGAGAACAAAATGATTATAAAGGATCCTAAGGATTATTCTGATCAAGATCTACAGAAATTTGAATTTGATGGAAAAGCTCACGCAACGCTTTCCATGGCAATTCCAAATGAAATTTACGGTGGATTCATTCATCATAAATTTGCTAAGGAATTGTGGGATGCACTTAAGGAACAATATGGTGGTACCACACAAGACCTTGAGAAAACTCGTGACATTCTCAGGCAGCAATATGAAGCATTTTGTCATTTGAGAGGAGAGAGTTTAATTCAACAATAAGAAAGATTCACAACCAAATTTCCAAGATCTGAGTCTGACTGTTCTCCATGGTATGCTTCTCACTTTTGACAGAGAGATAAGTCAAAAGAAAAGGCTGAACTCAACGGGTAAATCAACCGATGATTATACCATTGGGTCAACACTTCTATGTCAAGAGACTCAACCTATCCAAACTGTTGACCAAGGTTATGACTATCACATAAACATAACACCAGGTATTGGCTCAACATTTGTTGTTCAAGAGAATTATCCACATGTATTTGACAATCTATCATTGATTTTGGAAGATTTGTAACACATAGATCTAGTTGATTTAGAGGAAAGGGAAATTCTAAACTCTATGGCATTATTGACAGTGTGAACAAACAAGTCTTACAAGACTACTGGAAGGAAATTCCCATAAATCAATTATAAGACAAAAGTGGGTTATGACAAGGCGTAAATGACATGTCACAAATATGGCAGACTAGGACCCTTCTCAAGAGAATGCGAAGGCGTGAGAAAAATTTTCACTTCATTTATAATGCAAGCAAGACATTGAATGCTGCCCAAGAGAACTACACCACCACCGAAAAGGAACTTTTAGACGTTGTGTTTGCATTTGAAAAGTTCCGGTCCTATCTTGTGCTTTCAAAGACCACCAATTTTACCGATCATGCAGCTTTGTGTTTTCTCTTTCACAAGAAATACGCGAAACCCTGTCTCATACGGTGGATTCTTTTACTTTTCGAGTTTGACATAGAAATTAAAGACAAAAAGGGGGCGGAGAACGTTCCGGCGGATCATCTTTCCTGTTTAGAAGATCCGAAGAGAGAAGAGATTTGTGAGGAAAAGATTGGAGATAGGTTTCCCCATGAGTCGATTAATTTTATCTACCAGCCTTGTGTTGAAAGGGATGACCACACAACAAAAGAAGAAGTTTTTTCGGGATGTTACGCGTTATGTTTGGGATGATCCTTTTCTTTTCAAGATTGGTGGTGCCGGATTCTTAGAAGATGTGTGACAAAAGAAGAAGGGTTGGATATTTTGAGAAATGTTCAAGAAAGTTTAACGGGAAGTCATCATGGAGCGCATGCCACATCCCAGAAGGTATTTGATAGTGGTTTTTATTGGCCGTCGGTTGTGAAAGATGCGGTGGAATTTGTTAAGACGTGTGATGCTTGTCAACGAACCTGAAATATTTCATCATAGAATGAGATGCCTGAAAACAAAATACAAACTCTTGCAATTTTTGATGTTTGGGGCATCGATTTTATGGACCGTTTCCCGTTTCCAGTGGTCACAAGTATATTTTTATGGCGATAGATTATGTTTCCAAGTTTGTTGAAGCCCAAGCATTGGCCACGAACGATGATAGAGTTGTTGTGAAGTTTCTAAAGAAGTTGTTTACTCGTTTCGGGAATCCAAGGGCGATTATTAGTGATCGAGGTACTCATTTTTGTAACGCCGTCATGGAGAAGGCGTTATCTCGTTAAGGCGTTACTCATCGCACCTCTACCGCTTACCATCCTCAAACGAATGGTCAAGTCGAAAATGCTAATAGAGGGGTGAAGAGAATTTTGGAGAAGACGGTGGGAATAAGTCGGAAAGAATGGTCGGAGAAATTGGATGACGCGCTATGGGCATTTAGAACCGCGTACAAGACACCGTTGGGTACTACACCGTTTATTCTAGTTTACGGTAAAGCTTGTCATCTTCCCGTTGAGTTAGAGTACCGGGCGTTTTGGGCATTAAAGATGGTGAATGTTGATCTTATTGAGGCCACAAGGAAGAGATATTTTCAAATTCATGAATTGGAAGAACTTCGTGATGCGGCATATTCTCGATCGTTGGATATTAAGGAAAAGCCGAAAGTGTTGCACGATCGATGTTTAAAGGGAGGTAAAGACTTCAAGAAAGGTGATAAAGTATTACTATTTAACTCTCGTTTGAAGTTATTTGCAGGAAAATTGAGATCCAAGTGGACGGGACCGTATTTGGTGAAAGAAGTGTTCCCGTATGGAGCGGTGGAGTTAGAGAATCTAGTCTATGGAACTTCATGGAAAGTGAATGGGGATCGTTTAAAGCATTATCTTGGAGGGCCGGAGGATTCATTCGAGGTGGAGGAAACTCCACTCGATCCATTGAACTAAATAATCGAAGGGGTTCTTAATTGAAAACTCAAGTGTAGATTTTGTATAATTTTCTTTATTTTATTTTTATTTTCTTTGAGTCGCTAACACTAGTTTTTTATTTATTTTTTGTCTGTCGTCGAGTCGTTTCAAGGAATCATCACCATCATGGAGAGAGAATTTGACGAGAATTTAAGAGATACTAGGTAAGTTTTGCACATTAAAAATGACATAAAATGGGCATAACAAAAACTTGGTAATTTTCTTAAAATTTTTCTAAGGAAAATAGAGGCACCAAACTTCGAAACTTTCTATTAAAACACCCCTTCGCGCCGCGCGACGGGGGTATTTAATGCATATCGTGCAACGCGGCGATGATTTGGTCAGCATAAAGCGCCGCAACGTGCGGATAGGCACCCATCCCCTGGTCGCGCAACGCGTAGATATATATCCAGAATTTTTTTTAGCCTACACCATATTATCTTAGATTTTCCTCAGTTTTTCAAATCCCCTTTCTCCCTTACCCAATACCCACGAACCATAACCCCATTCTTCACAAAATCTACCAATTTTTCATCAATTTTCACCAAATTAAACCTTAAAATCAACCTCCTATCATCCTAATATCATAACCCATCATTAATTTTAACCAAATCTTCACCAATCTTCTCACTTGCATACAGATGAGTTCTTACTTTTTTGCAAGTTTCATTGGGTTTTACACCACTCAAAAGGTATGATTTCTAGTAATTTTTGTAACTTTTAGGTATTTTTAATGTTACTTTGTAGTTTGTTTTGGTTACTTAGTTGTCGGTTTTGGTTAAAAGTAAGTTGTATAAGTTAGTTTCTGGGTGCGGGTCGGTATGGTTTGGAAGATTGTTTCAGTTTGTTGGGTGCGGTTGGTTGGTTTGGAACTTGTTGAAAATTTGTTTTTAACGGTTGCGGTTGGGTCAGTTTTGGTTTAACCGAGTGTTTCTAATGTTCGGGTATAGTTTGGAATGATTGACATAATGTTCGGGTTTAGTTTTCAGCTCGTTTTCGACTCAATTTTCGGGTTGTTGGCACTCGGGTTTAATTGGGACAATTAAAGTGCCGGGAGGAGGTAATGTATATTGAGTCGGTTTGAATGTTTTGGGTTTTTGCAAACTAGTTAAATGTTTAAAATTTGGTTTTCCGTTAGCTTTATTTGAAAAAATAAAAATCGCTCGTGCGTACTCAATTTTCATTCGAATGAGTCGATTTAAAATATTTTGTAACCCGGATTTCCAAGCTTAGTTTATTTTTAGATTTTATATATATTTATTTTAAGAAAATAATAATAGAGAAAAAAATAAAAAATTCGAAAATTTAAAAAATATTTTAATTTTATTAGTTTATTTACTTACTCCCATTGTTTGTTTGCTTGTCTAATTGTGTTTTAGGATGTCGAAATAAGCGGGTAAGAAGAAAAAAGGTCCGGTTCCGCGACCACGAGGCGAGCTGGACGAGGTGATTTTGATTAGACCAAGATGGGCCGATTGAGACGAGAAGAAAAACTCAAAATATCGTGATTGTTCGTTGCATAAATTTGAGGAAGGTTCACAAGAATATATTCGAATGGACAATCTTGCTAATTCGGATCTTCTCACGTTTAAAACTATCGATT
>NW_027504099.1:0-25662 GCF_021521415.1 Bidens hawaiensis | reverse complement strand
AAGCAAACGATCAATAGTCTCAACCAGACTAGAACAATTCGGTCAAATTACAAAGGCACATTAATTCCATAATCCGCCAGATTAGGCCGGATGGAAACCTATTTAAAGAAATTAGCCAACCTAAAATATTGACTTTAATAGGCACGGCCCAAAATATTCAATAAACTTTAATTTTTCACTTTCTCTATTTTTCATTTGTAGCAGAACGTGTTTTTCTTGTAGCATTAATTCATATATGGTATTTGAGATGTGTTTTAAATACGCTATGTAAACTTCTTTATTTTCATATAATCCTTATCATAACTTTTATTTATATAGTTGGAAAATAGATCCTTAAACAATTCACCGCCACAAAATAATGAGAAACCAACTTTTTTTAGTGGAGCAGCAAACAACACGGAAGAATCCGTCTTGGACAACCTTGTTACTAAAGTGGATATGATACATGTTTTTATATAAAATCATTTAGCTAATTTACAAAGTTTAACTTGGACTAATTATATTATACATGCATGTATCTATGGATAACACCCAGAAGCATCAGGTTAACTCTAACATCGTTAAGGAATATATATATATATATATATATATATATATATATATATATATATATAGGCGCACCTAGATCAACCTGTAGCCGCCTGGTTTTAAAAAATGTGGTCGGACGATTGCTTTTGAAATAACTGGACGGAGCCATGAACATTGTTGTCAGGCGGTCGTAAAAGGCGGGAACATTTTTGTCTTGGTATCGTACATGTGATGGCCGTTTATTGGTGTAAATTAACTAGGCGGACCAGATGGTTTTGAAATGGACAAGACGGACTAGGGTAGATTTTGATGGGCTAGTTTTGGGACTGTGTTGGTCAAAGTGGACATTTTGGCCATTTTTTCATCGTATTTATAAGTTGAAAAATGTATCGTAACTCTTCTAGGGGAGCATCGATATAATATATATATGCCTACAAGGTTGTGTTAATCATAGAACACAACCATGCCTGATTTCCAAGCAGGCTACGTCACCCTCTTTCTTATATGCCTGATCTCCTCTATCTTGGTCTCCAACATCTACAAATCTTTTCGTGTTAAATCTCGTCTTCCTCCGGCCCCCTTTTGCCTTCCCGTTATTGGGCATCTACACCTCCTTACTCCAATCATTCATCAAGTTTTACACAAGCTTTCTAAGCGACATGGGCCAATATTTCGACTATTTCTAGGCTCAACACCTTGTGTTGTTGTTTCTACACCAGAAATAGCAAAAGAAATCTATAAAACACATGAGAATGCCTTTTTGGATCGGCCACATAACTCAATCGTGAATTACTTGGCATACGGGGGGAAAGACTTTGTCTTTGCTCCTTATGGATCTTACTGGAAGTTCTTGAAGAAGATCATCATGTCGGAGCTCCTCAACGGTAAAACACTGGATCATCTCTTTCCAGTTAGGCGTGACGAAATTAACTGTTTTATAAAATACTTATCACACAAGGCTACAGACGGAAAATCTGTGGAACTTGAACGAGAGCTTATGAAGTTGACGAGCAATGTGATATCAAGATTGTTTATGAGCAAGAGGTGTTCAGAGGACGAGGGTGAGTCAGGGGCCATAACCAAGATAGTTACTGAGATAGCAGAGATTGTTGGTGCATTTAACCTTTCGGATCATATATGGATCTGTAAGAATCTAGACTTGCAGGGATTTGAAAAAAAATCGAAGGATATTAGGCAAAGATTTGACGCGTTGTTTGAAATGATCATTACGGATCATCAAGTGACAAGAAAGCAGGAGAAAAGGGAAGCCAGGGACTTGCTCGACATTTTACTCCATATATCAGCAGATGAGAGCATGGAGATAAAGTTAACTCGAGAGAACATTAAAGTTTTCATCCTAGTAAAAAAATTCAACATATCATATTTGAAACTTAATTACATATAAAAATATGCATCTACTAACACGTATGGATATCATTCCAGGATATATTAGTTGCCGGAACAGACACTTCTGCTATATCCATAGAATGGGCTTTAGCAGAACTCATCAACCATCCAAACATAATGAGAAAAGCAGTAGAAGAAATCGACAAAGTCATCGGCAAAAATAGGCTTATCCAAGAATCAGACATACCACACCTTCCATACCTACAAGCAATTGTTAAGGAATCACTACGCTTGCACCCTACAGTCCCACTTATTCAAAGAATATCAAAACAAGATTGTACCGTGGGAGGTTATCATATTCCGGCAAACACTACAGCTTTGATCAACGTGTGGAGTCTTGACCGAGACCCCACACATTGGGAAAGCCCACTTGAATTCAGGCCAGAAAGATTTGAAGGAACGCAGTTGGATGTGAGAGGACAGCATTTTCATTTATTACCATTCGGGACTGGGAGAAGGATGTGTCCAGGGATTTCGTTAGGATTGCTGATGGTACATGTAACACTTGGTGCAATGATTCAGTGCTTTGAGTGGAAGGCGGGGAAAAATGGTAATCTAGCTACCGTCGATATGGAAGAGGGTATTGGGATCACGCTTCCTAAAGCTAATCCTTTAGTTTGTGTTCCAGTTGCGCGACTAGATCCCATTCCATTGCCTGCGTAATACTAATATGTCATGAACCCAGTTTTTTATTTTAACTGAACGGTATATCTTTTTAAATTTACAAAACCACCCAATGAACCAATCATGCCTGGATTTGTGACTTCCATATTCAATAATGTTATCCAAAAAAGTATGAAGTTACTTCTTCCCATTGTGTGTACTAATGAATGCTATTAAGCATATGTCAGCAATTGTAATGTCTTTAATTATTCCTTTATATATTTATAAACCATGGTCATACGTAGTGCCTTTGATTCTTCCTTCTTATTATAAACACACGATAGTGCTTCATGGTTTTGTAAATTTAAAAATCATGAAACCCAAACTGCAAACACCCTTGTATAAAATGTTTTTTTTAAATGAAAAAACTATAATAATATCATATCAAATTAATAATAATAAAATGTTTGTTTTTATGGTGCAATACTTTATAAAAAATATTAATAAATATAAAAGTTATGGCCGTTCAAATTTAATGGGAAAGTTGAGCTAAAAATGAAAATAAAAAGAGTATATAAATAAAGATTATGTGTTATAATTATAAGTATTGTTTAAATTTACAAAACGTGATTAAAGTTAAGGGGAAATAATTGTAACTAATTTTAAAGATTTGTGATTTATTTTCAAAAGACCAAATTGTTCTTTTCATCATGCTTTATATGTATTAAATTTTGTATTTTACTTAAAAACACACTTCTTAAATTTTTTAACTGCCAACAATTATAAACAACTAGTAAGGAGAGTTAGAAAGGCAACAAAAGTTAATTACATAATAAGAAAAAAATTGATTTTTAATCCACTCAAATCTAGTAAACAAAACAAGTTCTATCTATATTATAATCCACCAAAATGAGTAATTTAATATATTGTCAAATGTAAGATCTTTTCTCTTTTTTTTTTCAACCTAGTAATATAACATCATTTCTATCCCTCCAAATCACGTACCAAGTTATAAGAATAATACCATGTCCATGAATAAGTTTTCTCATCTTACAAAAAACGGAGGCCGAATCAAGCCAATTCAAGAACCCCCCCCCCCCCCCCTCCCTCTCAAGAGAGGGTCTGAATCGACAGTAAGTCTAGCCATTTAGTGATAGCGGCCCACACTCTAGAAGCAACCTCACAAGCACCAAGCAAACGATCAATAGTCTCAACCAGACTAGAACAATTCGGTCAAATTACAAAGGCACATTAATTCCATAATCCGCCAGATTAGGCCGGATGGAAACCTATTTAAAGAAATTAGCCAACCTAAAATATTGACTTTAATAGGCACGGCCCAAAATATTCAATAAACTTTAATTTTTCACTTTCTCTATTTTTCATTTGTAGCAGAACGTGTTTTTCTTGTAGCATTAATTCATATATGGTATTTGAGATGTGTTTTAAATACGCTATGTAAACTTCTTTATTTTCATATAATCCTTATCATAACTTTTATTTATATAGTTGGAAAATAGATCCTTAAACAATTCACCGCCACAAAATAATGAGAAACCAACTTTTTTTAGTGGAGCAGCAAACAACACGGAAGAATACGTCTTGGACAACCTTGTTACTAAAGTGGATATGATACATGTTTTTATATAAAATCATTTAGCAAATTTACAAAGTTTAACTTGGACTAATTATATTATACATGCATGTATCTATGGATAACACCCAGAAGCATCAGGTTAACTCTAACATCGTTAAGGAAATATATATATATATATATAGGCGCACCTAGATCAACCAGTAGCCGCCTGGTTTTAAAAAATGTGGTCAGACGATTGCTTTTGAAATAACTGGACGGAGCCATGAACATTGTTGTCAGGAGGTCGTAAAAGGCGGGAACATTTTTGTCTTGGTATCGTACATGTGATGGCCGTTTATTGGTGTAAATTAACTAGGCGGACCAGATGGTTTTGAAATGGACAAGACGGACTAGGGTAGATTTTGATGGGCTAGTTTTGGGATTGTGTTGGTCAAAGTGGACATTTTGGCCATTTTTTCATTGTATTTATAAGTTGAAAAATGTATCGTAGCTCTTCTAGTGGAGCATCGATATAATATATATATGCCTACAAGGTTGTGTTAATCATAGAACACAACCATGCCTGATTTCCAAGCAGGCTACGTCACCCTCTTTCTTATATGCCTGATCTCCTCTATCTTGGTCTCCAACATCTACAAATCTTTTCGTGTTAAATCTCGTCTTCCTCCGGCCCCCTTTTGCCTTCCCGTTATTGGGCATCTACACCTCCTTACTCCAATCATTCATCAAGGTTTACACAAGCTTTCTAAGCGACATGGGCCAATATTTCGACTATTTCTAGGCTCAACACCTTGTGTTGTTGTTTCTACACCAGAAATAGCAAAAGAAATCTATAAAACACATGAGAATGCCTTTTTGGATCGGCCACATAACTCAATCGTGAATTACTTGGCATACGGGGGGAAAGACTTTGTCTTTGCTCCTTATGGATCTTACTGGAAGTTCTTGAAGAAGATCATCATGTCGGAGCTCCACAACGGTAAAAACACTGGATCATCTCTTTCCAGTTAGGCGTGACGAACTTAACTGTTTTATAAAATACTTATCACACAAGGCTACAGACGGAAAATCTGTGGAACTTGAACGAGAGCTTATGAAGTTGACGAGCAATGTGATATCAAGATTGTTTATGAGCAAGAGGTGTTCAGAGGACGAGGGTGAGTCAGGGGCCATAACCAAGATAGTTACTGAGATAGCAGAGATTGTTGGTGCATTTAACCTTTCGGATCATATATGGATCTGTAAGAATCTAGACTTGCAGGGATTTGAAAAAAAATCGAAGGATATTAGGCAAAGATTTGACGCGTTGTTTGAAATGATCATTACGGATCATCAAGTGACAAGAAAGCAGGAGAAAAGGGAAGCCAGGGACTTGCTCGGCATTTTACTCCATATATCAGCAGATGAGAGCATGGAGATAAAGTTAACTCGAGAGAACATTAAAGTTTTCATCCTAGTAAATAACTTCAACATATCATATTTGAAACTTAATTACATATAAAAATATGCATCTACTAACACGTCTGGATATCATTCCAGGATATATTAGTTGCCGGAACAGACACTTCTGCTATATCCATAGAATGGGCTTTAGCAGAACTCATCAACCATCCAAACATAATGAGAAAAGCAGTAGAAGAAATCGACAAAGTCATCGGCAAAAATAGGCTTATCCAAGAATCAGACATACCACACCTTCCATACCTACAAGCAATTGTTAAGGAATCACTACGCTTGCACCCTACAGTCCCACTTATTCAAAGAATATCAAAACAAGATTGTACCGTGGGAGGTTATCATATTCCGGCAAACAGTACAGCTTTGATCAACGTGTGGAGTCTTGACCGAGACCCCACACATTGGGAAAGCCCACTTGAATTCAGGCCAGAAAGATTTGAAGGAACGCAGTTGGATGTGAGAGGACAGCATTTTCATTTATTACCATTCGGGACTGGGAGAAGGATGTGTCCAGGGATTTCGTTAGGATTGCTGATGGTACATGTAACACTTGGTGCAATGATTCAGTGCTTTGAGTGGAAGGCGGGGAAAAATGGTAATCTAGCTACCGTCGATATGGAAGAGGGTATTGGGATCACGCTTCCTAAAGCTAATCCTTTAGTTTGTGTTCCAGTTGCGCGACTAGATCCCATTCCATTGCCTGCGTAATACTAATATGTCATGAACCCAGTTTTTTATTTTAACTGAACGGTATATCTTTTTAAATTTACAAAACCACCCAATGAACCAATCATGCCTGGATTTGTGACTTCCATATTCAATAATGTTATCCAAAAAAGTATGAAGTTACTTCTTCCCATTGTGTGTACTAATGAATGCTATTAAGCATATGTCAGCAATTGTAATGTCTTTAATTATTCCTTTATATATTTATAAACCATGGTCATACGTAGTGCCTTTGATTCTTCCTTCTTATTATAAACACACGATAGTGCTTCATGGTTTTGTAAATTTAAAAACCATGAAACCCAAACTGCAAACACCCTTGTATAAAATGTTTTTTTTAAATGAAAAAACTATAATAATATCATATCAAATTAATAATAAAAAAATGTTTGTTTTTATGGTGCAATACTTTATAAAAAATATTAATAAATATAAAAGTTATGGCCGTTCAAATTTAATGGGAAAGTTGAGCTAAAAATGAAAATAAAAAGAGTATATAAATAAAGATTATGTGTTATAAATATAAGTATTGTTTAAATTTACAAAACGTGATTAAAGTTAAGGGGAAATAATTGTAACTAATTTTAAAGATTTGTGATTTATTTTCAAAAGACCAAATTGTTCTTTTCATCATGCTTTATATGTATTAAATTTTGTATTTTACTTAAACACACACTTCTTAAATTTTTTAACTGCCAACAATTATAAACAACTAGTAAGGAGAGTTAGAAAGGCAACAAAAGTTAATTACATAATAAGAAAAAAATTGATTTTTAATCCACTCAAATCTAGTAAACAAAACAAGTTCTATCTATATTATAATCCACCAAAATGAGTAATTTAATATATTGTCAAATGTAAGATCTTTTCTCTTTTTTTTTTCAACCTAGTAATATAACATCATTTCTATCCCTCCAAATCACCTACCAAGTTATAAGAATAATACCGTGTCCATGAATAAGTTTTCTCATCTTACAAAAAACGGAGGCCGAATCAAGCCAATTCAAGAACCCCCCCCCCCCCCCTCCCTCTCAAGAGAGGGTCTGAATCGACAGTAAGTCTAGCCATTTAGTGATAGCGGCCCACACTCTAGAAGCAACCTCACAAGCACCAAGCAAACGATCAATAGTCTCAACCAGACTAGAACAATTCGGTCAAATTACAAAGGCACATTAATTCCATAATCCGCCAGATTAGGCCGGAAGGGAACCTATTTAAAGAAATTAGCCAACCTAAAATATTGACTTTAATAGGCACGGCCCAAAATATTCAATAAACTTTAATTTTTCACTTTCTCTATTTTTCATTTGTAGCAGAACGTGTTTTTCTTGTAGCATTAATTCATATATGGTATTTGAGATGTGTTTTAAATACGCTATGTAAACTTCTTTATTTTCATATAATCCTTATCATAACTTTTATTTATATAGTTGGAAAATAGATCCTTAAACAATTCACCGCCACAAAATAATGAGAAACCAACTTTTTTTAGTGGAGCAGCAAACAACACGGAAGAATCCGTCTTGGACAACCTTGTTACTAAAGTGGATATGATACATGTTTTTATATAAAATCATTTAGCTAATTTACAAAGTTTAACTTGGACTAATTATATTATACATGCATGTATCTATGGATAACACCCAGAAGCATCAGGTTAACTCTAACATCGTTAAGGAAATATATATATATATATATAGGCGCACCTAGATCAACCAGTAGCCGCCTGGTTTTAAAAAATGTGGTCAGACGATTGCTTTTGAAATAACTGGACGGAGCCATGAACATTGTTGTCAGGCGGTCGTAAAAGGCGGGAACATTTTTGTCTTGGTATCGTACATGTGATGGCCGTTTATTGGTGTAAATAAACTAGGCGGACCAGATGGTTTTGAAATGGACAAGACGGACTAGGGTAGATTTTGATGGGCTAGTTTTGGGATTGTGTTGGTCAAAGTGGACATTTTGGCCATTTTTTCATTGTATTTATAAGTTGAAAAATGTATCGTAGCTCTTCTAGTGGAGCATCGATATAATATATATATGCCTACAAGGTTGTGTTAATCATAGAACACAACCATGCCTGATTTCCAAGCAGGCTACGTCACCCTCTTTCTTATATGCCTGATCTCCTCTATCTTGGTCTCCAACATCTACAAATCTTTTCGTGTTAAATCTCGTCTTCCTCCGGCCCCCTTTTGCCTTCCCGTTATTGGGCATCTACACCTCCTTACTCCAATCATTCATCAAGGTTTACACAAGCTTTCTAAGCGACATGGGCCAATATTTCGACTATTTCTAGGCTCAACACCTTGTGTTGTTGTTTCTACACCAGAAATAGCAAAAGAAATCTATAAAACACATGAGAATGCCTTTTTGGATCGGCCACATAACTCAATCGTGAATTACTTGGCATACGGGGGGAATGACTTTGTCTTTGCTCCTTATGGATCTTACTGGAAGTTCTTGAAGAAGATCATCATGTCGGAGCTCCTCAACGGTAAAACACTGGATCATCTCTTTCCAGTTAGGCGTGACGAACTTAAATGTTTTATAAAATACTTATCACACAAGGCTACAGACGGAAAATCTGTGGAACTTGAACGAGAGCTTATGAAGTTGACGAGCAATGTGATATCAAGATTGTTTATGAGCAAGAGGTGTTCAGAGGACGAGGGTGAGTCAGGGGCCATAACCAAGATAGTTACTGAGATAGCAGAGATTGTTGGTGCATTTAACCTTTCGGATCATATATGGATCTGTAAGAATCTAGACTTGCAGGGATTTGAAAAAAAATCGAAGGATATTAGCAAAGATTTGACGCGTTGTTTGAAATGATCATTACGGATCATCAAGTGACAAGAAAGCAGGAGAAAAGGGAAGCCAGGGACTTGCTCGACATTTTACTCCATATATCAGCAGATGAGAGCATGGAGATAAAGTTAACTCGAGAGAACATTAAAGTTTTCATCCTAGTAAATAACTTCAACATATCATATTTGAAACTTAATTACATATAAAAATATGCATCTACTAACACGTCTGGATATCATTCCAGGATATATTAGTTGCCGGAACAGACACTTCTGCTATATCCATAGAATGGGCTTTAGCAGAACTCATCAACCATCCAAACATAATGAGAAAAGCAGTAGAAGAAATCGACAAAGTCATCGGCAAAAATAGGCTTATCCAAGAATCAGACATACCACACCTTCCATACCTACAAGCAATTGTTAAGGAATCACTACGCTTGCACCCTACAGTCCCACTTATTCAAAGAATATCAAAACAAGATTGTACCGTGGGAGGTTATCATATTCCGGCAAACACTACAGCTTTGATCAACGTGTGGAGTCTTGACCGAGACCCCACACATTGGGAAAGCCCACTTGAATTCAGGCCAGAAAGATTTGAAGGAACGCAGTTGGATGTGAGAGGACAGCATTTTCATTATTACCATTCGGGACTGGGAGAAGGATGTGTCCAGGGATTTCGTTAGGATTGCTGATGGTACATGTAACACTTGGTGCAATGATTCAGTGCTTTGAGTGGAAGGCGGGGAAAAATGGTAATCTAGCTACCGTCGATATGGAAGAGGGTATTGGGATCACGCTTCCTAAAGCTAATCCTTTAGTTTGTGTTCCAGTTGCGCGACTAGATCCCATTCCATTGCCTGCGTAATACTAATATGTCATGAACCCAGTTTTTTATTTTAACTGAACGGTATATCTTTTTAAATTTACAAAACCACCCAATGAACCAATCATGCCTGGATTTGAGACTTCCATATTCAATAATGTTATCCAAAAAAGTATGAAGTTACTTCTTCCCATTGTGTGTACTAATGAATGCTATTAAGCATGTCAGCAATTGTAATGTCTTTAATTATTCCTTTATATATTTATAAACCATGGTCATACGTAGTGCCTTTGATTCTTCCTTCTTATTATAAACACACGATAGTGCTTCATGGTTTTGTAAATTTAAAAACCATGAAACCCAAACTGCAAACACCCTTGTATAAAATGTTTTTTTTAAATGAAAAAACTATAATAATATCATATCAAATTAATAATAAAAAAATGTTTGTTTTTATGGTGCAATACTTTATAAAAAATATTAATAAATATAAAAGTTATGGCCGTTCAAATTTAATGGGAAAGTTGAGCTAAAAATGAAAATAAAAAGAGTATATAAATAAAGATTATGTGTTATAATTATAAGTATTGTTTAAATTTACAAAACGTGATTAAAGTTAAGGGGAAATAATTGTAACTAATTTTAAAGATTTGTGATTTATTTTCAAAAGACCAAATTGTTCTTTTCATCATGCTTTATATGTATTAAATTTTGTATTTTACTTAAACACACACTTCTTAAATTTTTTAACTGCCAACAATTATAAACAACTAGTAAGGAGAGTTAGAAAGGCAACAAAAGTTAATTACATAATAAGAAAAAAATTGATTTTTAATCCACTCAAATCTAGTAAACAAAACAAGTTCTATCTATATTATAATCCACCAAAATGAGTAATTTAATATATTGTCAAATGTAAGATCTTTTCTCTTTTTTTTTTCAACCTAGTAATATAACATCATTTCTATCCCTCCAAATCACCTACCAAGTTATAAGAATAATACCATGTCCATGAATAAGTTTTCTCATCTTACAAAAAACGGAGGCCGAATCAAGCCAATTCAAGAACCCCCCCCCCCCCCCCCCCTCCCTCTCAAGAGAGGGTCTGAATCGACAGTAAGTCTAGCCATTTAGTGATAGCGGCCCACACTCTAGAAGCAACCTCACAAGCACCAAGCAAACGATCAATAGTCTCAACCAGACTAGAACAATTCGGTCAAATTACAAAGGCACATTAATTCCATAATCCGCCAGATTAGGCCGGATGGAAACCTATTTAAAGAAATTAGCCAACCTAAAATATTGACTTTAATAGGCACGGCCCAAAATATTCAATAAACTTTAATTTTTCACTTTCTCTATTTATCATTTGTAGCAGAACGTGTTTTTCTTGTAGCATTAATTCATATATGGTATTTGAGATGTGTTTTAAATACGCTATGTAAACTTCTTTATTTTCATATAATCCTTATCATAACTTTTATTTATATAGTTGGAAAATAGATCCTTAAACAATTCACCGCCACAAAATAATGAGAAACCAACTTTTTTTAGTGGAGCAGCAAACAACACGGAAGAATCCGTCTTGGACAACCTTGTTACTAAAGTGGATATGATACATGTTTTTATATAAAATCATTTAGCTAATTTACAAAGTTTAACTTGGACTAATTATATTATACATGCATGTATCTATGGATAACACCCAGAAGCATCAGGTTAACTCTAACATCGTTAAGGAAATATATATATATATATATATATATATATAGGCGCACCTAGATCAACCAGTAGCCGCCTGGTTTTAAAAAATGTGGTCAGACGATTGCTTTTGAAATAACTGGACGGAGCCATGAACATTGTTGTCAGGCGGTCGTAAAAGGCGGGAACATTTTTGTCTTGGTATCGTACATGTGATGGCCGTTTATTGGTGTAAATTAACTAGGCGGACCAGATGGTTTTGAAATGGACAAGACGGACTAGGGTAGATTTTGATGGGCTAGTTTTGGGATTGTGTTGGTCAAAGTGGACATTTTGGCCATTTTTTCATTGTATTTATAAGTTGAAAAATGTATCGTAGCTCTTCTAGTGGAGCATCGATATAATATATATATGCCTACAAGGTTGTGTTAATCATAGAACACAACCATGCCTGATTTCCAAGCAGGCTACGTCACCCTCTTTCTTATGTGCCTGATCTCCTCTATCTTGGTCTCCAACATCTACAAATCTTTTCGTGTTAAATCTCGTCTTCCTCCGGCCCCCTTTTGCCTTCCCGTTATTGGGCATCTACACCTCCTTACTCCAATCATTCATCAAGGTTTACACAAGCTTTCTAAGCGACATGGGCCAATATTTCGACTATTTCTAGGCTCAACACCTTGTGTTGTTGTTTCTACACCAGAAATAGCAAAAGAAATCTATAAAACACATGAGAATGCCTTTTTGGATCGGCCACATAACTCAATCGTGAATTACTTGGCATACGGGGGGAAAGACTTTGTCTTTGCTCCTTATGGATCTTACTGGAAGTTCTTGAAGAAGATCATCATGTCGGAGCTCCTCAACGGTAAAACACTGGATCATCTCTTTCCAGTTAGGCGTGACGAACTTAACTGTTTTATAAAATACTTATCACACAAGGCTGCAGACGGAAAATCTGTGGAACTTGAACGAGAGCTTATGAAGTTGACGAGCAATGTGATATCAAGATTGTTTATGAGCAAGAGGTGTTCAGAGGACGAGGGTGAGTCAGGGGCCATAACCAAGATAGTTACTGAGATAGCAGAGATTGTTGGTGCATTTAACCTTTCGGATCATATATGGATCTGTAAGAATCTAGACTTGCAGGGATTTGAAAAAAAATCGAAGGATATTAGGCAAAGATTTGACGCGTTGTTTGAAATGATCATTACGGATCATCAAGTGACAAGAAAGCAGGAGAAAAGGGAAGCCAGGGACTTGCTCGACATTTTACTCCATATATCAGCAGATGAGAGCATGGAGATAAAGTTAACTCGAGAGAACATTAAAGTTTTCATCCTAGTAAATAACTTCAACATATCATATTTGAAACTTAATTACATATAAAAATATGCATCTACTAACACGTCTGGATATCATTCCAGGATATATTAGTTGCCGGAACAGACACTTCTGCTATATCCATAGAATGGGCTTTAGCAGAACTCATCAACCATCCAAACATAATGAGAAAAGCAGTAGAAGAAATCGACAAAGTCATCGGCAAAAATAGGCTTATCCAAGAATCAGACATACCACACCTTCCATACCTACAAGCAATTGTTAAGGAATCACTACGCTTGCACCCTACAGTCCCACTTATTCAAAGAATATCAAAACAAGATTGTACCGTGGGAGGTTATCATATTCCGGCAAACACTACAGCTTTGATCAACGTGTGGAGTCTTGACCGAGACCCCACACATTGGGAAAGCCCACTTGAATTCAGGCCAGAAAGATTTGAAGGAACGCAGTTGGATGTGAGAGGACAGCATTTTCATTTATTACCATTCGGGACTGGGAGAAGGATGTTTCCAGGGATTTCGTTAGGATTGCTGATGGTACATGTAACACTTGGTGCAATGATTCAGTGCTTTGAGTGGAAGGCGGGGAAAAATGGTAATCTAGCTACCGTCGATATGGAAGAGGGTATTGGGATCACGCTTCCTAAAGCTAATCCTTTAGTTTGTGTTCCAGTTGCGCGACTAGATCCCATTCCATTGCCTGCGTAATACTAATATGTCATGAACCCAGTTTTTTATTTTAACTGAACGGTATATCTTTTTAAATTTACAAAATCACCCAATGAACCAATCATGCCTGGATTTGTGACTTCCATATTCAATAATGTTATCCAAAAAAGTATGAAGTTACTTCTTCCCATTGTGTGTACTAATGAATGCTATTAAGCATATGTCCGCAATTGTAATGTCTTTAATTATTCCTTTATATATTTATAAACCATGGTCATACGTAGTGCCTTTGATTCTTCCTTCTTATTATAAACACACGATAGTGCTTCATGGGCGGCTCGATTGTAACTAACAAAAAATAAAGCTCAAGTGGATGATAATGTTATTTTAATGCCAATTTTATTAAAAACCGAACAAGAAACTACTTACAAGAGGCCAACAACCTATGCAAAAGGAAAAGGACAATACAAGTTACAAACACAAACATACAACCGTTTAAAGTGGACCAATACGTACCTACGATATTTTTTTATCAATTATTCTTCTCGAGACATAACTCTCTTAACTTTGAACTCCTGGCCTCTCACATATTCTATTGGATTTTTTTTTATTTATCATTGTGCTTTTTTTTTCATGTTCACATATATAGTTGAATTGGATTTTACATTCGTTTAATTTTAATATTTTGACAAAGAGAGCAAAGAATCAATATAATTGAAAATGTTATAAACTCACTTCAACTCTATTAAATGTGATCCCGTGTCTTCTAGTAAGTATAGAATAAAATGTGTGAAATGATCATATTCAATTCTATGTGTTAGGATTGTAAGAAACCATTTTCTTTTACGTAAAGGGCCCAGATCATAGATTCGGCTTTCGACCCAAACAAAGGTTGAGAGGGTCTTGACTCTTGAGTGCTTTGGCAGGCTTATTATTCAAAGCCAGTTACTAATTTTTATGTCGTTTGAACATATAAAATTACTGGGAAAAAAATCCGTATGGGAAATATTTTCATTCAATGAAAATATTGAATTAGTCTTTTAAAACTTTTTAACAACAAACTAGAAATCTTCGGGTTATCAATCATTAAACCTTAATTAAAACATTACCATGCCATAACATTACCCGTTAATACCATACGGGCACATAAGCCACAACATTATCATTTTAAGTTATTTTGTGACAAATCCCTTAACATTAAAGGAAAGGGGTCTAGAAACTCACCTAATTGTCGTGTTACTTAACTTGTACCAAATTCCCTAAGCCAGAACAATCGTAGCGTGTTTTGTATATAAATTAGTACATGAAGACTTGTAACTTAATGTTAGTGTCGTAAACAGTGTGTTCCTGGCGTCGTTGCTTTGACTAATGTCGCAAGAACTGTCACCTAACTTTCATTATGTCTTATGCCATGCCAACTTTAACAGGAAAATTAGGTAGTGTCTTTGCTAATATGACAGGGAAACTAAATACTCTCAATTCTTTAGGCAAGGACCTTAACTAGATTCTCTATTATTGTGACATGGACATTAGCTAGTTTATCTATTATCCTGGCATGGACATTAGCTAGTGTGTCTATTATCCTGACTTGTAGAGCTGGAAATTTGTGTTTTAATAGGTTTATTACCGTGTTTTATTAACAGGTCTTATCGTATCTTAAACAGGTACCCAATTGCCAGCCCTACTGACATGGACATTAGCTAGTTTCTCCATTAGGGCCATTATCTATTGTCTTTATTATGACATTAGCCAGTGTCGTTGCAAGTCTGACAGAAAAATTAGCTATTGTTGCTGCAAGTCTAAGAGGAACACTAGGTAGTGTCTCTCTGAGTGTCACACCAACTTTCGTTTGGAACATTGTAGTGTTGTTAATTTGTTATTTATGTTGTAATATCGATGTATGAATATCAAGTTTCATCGGATGAACACAGGCTTCAAAACACACTACTAGAAAATATGTCGTTAATGACATGCATATTATGACACACGCTATTTTATGACGTGCAAAAACGTATGTCATTAAAAGAGTGTCATATTTTCAGAATAAAAGATTCATGACATGTATTTTTGTTGTCATTGTTTAGGTGTCATAATAGAAAAAAGAAATATAAAAATAGTGAGTACATATACACAACAACCGTGCCATCTCTGAATGGAAATGATTGTATTTTCATAATATATTTATATGTATCTCATATCCCTTCAACCCTAATTTTCATCCCATATGGCGGCCACCTACGACGCAAACTGCATCGCATTTAGCTCCGGCCACCATCACCGACAACCTCCTTCGCAGACGTCACCGGATGTAATCGTCTCCTCTCCTCTTATCAATCTTCATATTCTTCTTCTTTTTCCCCTAATTCCTGATCTTTAGCCAGATGCCTGCATCTCTCTTCTCTCGTTCCATTATGGCCGCCAAGCACAACACCGGCCACAACCACTGATTTCACTCCTCGATGTGTCGCCAATAGGTATGTTTTGGAAGATATAGCAGATTCAATTTCATAAACTAGGGTTTCACAGTTAACAATTTTTTAGATGATTATAGTTCTGTTTTCTTGTATTTTAACTATTATTTCATTAATTGGTGGTATTTTAATCTAGTATTGAATCTGTTAGTTGTTCATTAGCTTTCTTTGATTAATTACACCAGATTAGGCTAAATTTGAGCTTAAATGAGTGAAGATTAGTTTTCCTGTTTTTGATTACCTTTACATTTTGGATATCCGTTTCAATATCTAAATGGCCATGGATATCTAAAATTTGAATATCCAAATTATTGGATATGGATTTGGACAGTGAAATCCACCATTGGAAGTTTCGGATATCCGATTTTGAACACCCCTATTTGAAGCTCTTATTTAGGTTCAGTGTGTTTTTTTTAATGCTATCTCTGAGTTGGTCAATTTTTGATGATCTTGTGGTTTAGCTAACAAATTGAGGATATGCTAACAAGTGTTTTGTTTAATTGTTTTTATTGTTGGGCTCACCTATTTTGTACGAGGATATGGCTCTGTTGTGTTATAAAGATTGGAAGTTTGTTTATGTTTAATGTTTTAATGGCTTCGAAACATAATGTATTAATGTGACTAGTAATCATTTTGCAAACACACACATTTTTTTACTATTGGCTATCTATCTTTTGATAAGGTTCTGAAGAAACACTAATCGACCCCGGGCAGATTACGGGTAATCTGGGGGTTAAATAGATGTTTCCCACGAGGGGTTAGATCCGGCAAAGATGGTTCTTCTGATAACCTGCAAAACAGACACCGTGAGCTCGTCACTGAGAAGGGGGGGGGGTACCTCCTTGTGACCACCCTCCGGCGTGAGAATCAGACTAGATTGCTCTTGAATATAAGTGTATATTAAGAGAATGACTAGAGCAGATATCAGGTATATGATATAAGATAAGATGAGATAAGATGATCATACCATTCCAAGGTGTTGGAGTATTTATAGCCGAAGGTAGGTTTCCAAGAAGGTACAGCCGGCTGAATAGTGTTCCTGTTCTGCCAACTGTGGGCTACGCACATGCCATGCTGGTAGTTGGTGGGTAGGCAGCGGCTGATAGTGACCAGGCCGGCTGTGTACTATTCATGTTCCACCAACTGCAGGCTATGCACGTCCTCCGACAGGTTGGTGAGTAGGCAGCGGCTAATAGTGACATACAGTACAAGAGCGTGCTACTCGTCATACTGTTGTCAGTGAGCTGTCGTATCTTTGGTCAGATCTTTTGTCCATACCTCGTCAGGTACAGTACAAAAGATCCTACAGTATCGTATGGACTGGCTCATTTGGGCGGGAGTTCTCCCGGCTTTGTGCGGGAGAGTTCCTGGCTTTGCTCATTCCTTCTTCAGGTGACTACTGAATTATTATGAGAGTTAAGTGCCTTGTGCGTGTAGCTTTGCTGCGCAGGTAGCCTTCCCTGATGGCTTGTATCCGCAGCTGCGGGAACAGGCAGAGTACACCATTGGGAGGCTTTTCCTGCGGGAACAGCTTGCGTACTGCGCGTAAGGACGTCACGTCTCTGAGCATGGTGGGTCCTGCGGATCCAGTTGGTCTCTGCGCAGACGTCCCTTTAAGTTAACTCTTGCGGGTTCAACCGCGCAGACGTCCGTTTAGGAGTCTTGCGGGTTCAACTGCGCAGACGTCCCTTTTCAAGGTAAGTCTTGCGGGTCCAACTGGGCTCTGCTGGGACCTACCTCATCAAGTCCCCCCAGTCCAATGTTCTTCTCATGAATTGTTAATAAGTGAGGTGAACTTTTGGACTTAAGCAAGGGGTTTTGAAAAGGGTTTAGTTTTAAGGTTTTCCATGGGGATTCTTCCCGCGGAAGTCCTAATGTCACGTGCAGAAATTACCGACTTTTCTGCTTGATCTTTGGGCGTGATGCGGGTAGGTCTGTAACCTCCTCGCAAGTCAGGAGCGTTGAGTTCCACTTGTGTAGATTCTCCATGAGGTTTTGGTAGTTTTGAACATAGTGATCAATTATGTTTAAACAACCAATTCCATCTTGGAGGTTCAAACAATCTAGTTCTCGACGTTCCTGCTATGCGGGGATGTTATTCCCGTTTCCGCAAGCACTGCCCAGAAGATCCTTCTTGGTTTCAATTCCCTGCGGAGTGCTAGGTATGTGAAGGGTTTTGCCTTGACACTGTACCCGCACTCGTCTAATAGTTACTTTACTTCCAAGGTATTCCTGGCTTCAATTCCCTGCGGGTGCTAAGTATGTGAAGGGTTTTGCCTTGACACTGTACTCGCACCCGTCTTATGGTTACTTGGTTGCCGAGGTGTTCTTGGCTTCAATTCCCTGCAGGTGCTAAGTTATGTGAAGGGTTTTGCCTTAACACTGTACTCGCACCTGTCTTATAGTTTCTTGGTTGCCAAGGTAAGGGGTATTTTCCCGCTTAATTTTGAATCTTTTTGAAAAGAGTTGTTGAAAGGATAAGAACAGTCCAAACTGTTGAAACGTCGTCCGACGGTTTCTTCTGACAGTGTCAGGACGTGCAGGAAGTTATGGCGACGTGACGGTATATGGTCATTCCAGGCGCTTTTTCAGGCACGTGGGCGCGATTTTTCGGGCGCGTGGCCGCGAAATTAATGGCACGCGTCCTTTCAACAGCTGTTGCCAGCTTGCACTTTGCCACGTGTCATAGTTTCATTGCACCTGCGATTTCTCTCTCTTCCGCATTAAATTCATCGCATTAATTGCGATGAGTATATAAAGGGGGAGAGGGTCCTTTGTAATCCACACTTTCAGTTCTCTCTTCATCTTCTAAACGATTTCCGGCGAATACTCACTATTCCGTCGAGCATTCTTATGAAATCGCTTTTCTGTTCATCCGAAACATGTCTTCTACCCGTGATTTTGAGGCCACTGCCGAGGAGTCGGAGTTGTTCGTCGAGAACCCGACGTCGACGTCCGAAAAGGACGACAAGAGCACTGCTGGCGAGTGCCAGTGTGCTCTTCCGGCCGAGCTTTTTCAGTACATCGTCCGGAAGTTCATGCTCGAGTCGTTCGAGCCTGAGTTTCCGGGGCCACACCAGACGGTGTACGATGCCCCCAAAGGCAAGATAGGGGTGTACGCTGCATTCTTCGTTTATGGGAATCTCAGGTTCCCATTGACGAAGTTTGTATACCGTGTCTTGGAGAGGCACGGGGTGCATTTGACGGAGGTACACCCGATGGCGATCGCCAAGATTCGCCACTTTGAGTGGGTGTGCCTCATTCTGGGCGTGGAGCCCCACGTAGATCGGTTGTTGACCTTCTACTCCTGGAGGTGTATCCAGGGGTGGTACACCTTGGTCAATCGGATCAAGGGGTTGAAGATCTGCGCTACCGAGCGCAGTCTTCGGTCGTGGAAGCGGGAGTTTTTCTTTATCTCCGCTCGCGTCGTCCCCCTTGCGATGACGTTTAAGAATGGGAGAGCACTCCCCGCCCTTCACGCCCTCAACCACCAGGAAGCGGAGTGGTTCGCCAAGATCTCCCGGATCCAGACTCCGGTGTACCGCTTTGCGGAGTCTGGGATAGTGATGCTTGGGATGAGCCGGGTGTGGAAGGAGGCGTCCCAGATTCCCATCGTCCTCGAATACGGTTTGAACTCTGTCCCTTACGGTATGCTCTATCTTCTTTGTTGATATAGGTTTTTCTTCTAACTGTTTCTTTTTTTTTTTTATTTCAGAGGGGAATGACTTGCAGTCGCTCCTGCATCCGCGGGAGGCTGATGGTCCCGCTCGGATGGGTACTCGTGCTCTTGATGAGAACGAGTTGCCCATCCTGGAGCAAACGAGGGATCGGTTTGTGGAGGTCTGCCCGCCAGGCCACCCCATTCTGAGCGCCACGCGGCCAGGTAAGGAGTTATTCAACCCTCGACCTCTCAATGCTGAAACCTCTACTGGAATTCCTCTAATCTTGTCATCTTCCGATGAGGAATCCGCAGATGGTCCTCCGTTGGTGCGGAAAAAGAAGGCTGCCGGCGGGAAGGGGAAGGCGAAGGTTGCCTCCACTGCCGATCCGGGGAACCGGTCAAATTCGGAGACCGAGAGCGAGGAGGCGGCGGGGAACCCAGGTGGTGATAAGACCACTGCTCCGGAGGCTGAGACGACTGTCACCTCCGAGCAGCCCAGGACGACGACGGTGAGCAGCGTGAAGAGGCCGGCTCCATCGGGTTCGTCCCCGCCTGTTCGCACCTTTAGGCTCAAGAAAACCCGTAAGTACAAACTTCCTTTACTTTTTAACTTCATATCTTTCCGCCTTTATACTTATATCTTCTTTGTGCAGGCGTGGATGCTACCGCATTCCAGGGTGGAGCGGGGAGGAGCGCCTCCGGACCCATGACGGTAGGTTTGGTCAACCTACCTGAGGCGATGACCCAGGCGTCTGCGCCTGCTTCAGTTGGTTCAGTTGCTCACCCGGTTGAGCCAACTGTTCCAACTGTGATGACATCTCCGCCGGCTGTCAGTGCCATATTTACTGATTCTTTCACTGAGCCGGCGGTGACTATTTCTGCGGGCTCTTCCGCAGCGGCGACCACGGTTGTGAGTTCACCTCCGGTGAGTTCACCTCCGTTGGTTTCTACCGCGGCGGCCTCCACCATGCCTCCTCCATCGTCGGCAACTACGGCGGATCCTTCAGGTATGTTTGGGGCTTCTCGCCAACCTCTGCCTACTTCCCATCTGCCTGACATTTTGGATGGATATCCGTTAGGTTCAGGTGATGGGTTTGGCGGCTACAGGCCTGTCGTCGACCCTACAGGTGCGTAGGGTTATTTTGGCCTTTATTTTATATATATATATTTTTTTTTATCATCTTTTCCTAACTGCTTTTTGCTTTTGCAGTGTCGGATTCCAATGAAGTGTATGTTCCACGATGGAACATCCGCCGAGGAACAACCCTTCGCACGCCTGTGGAGTGCGTGAAGTGGGCTCGTCACGCAGCTCCCAGTGGTGCGTTGGGGGAAGCAATGGCTAGCTACCAAGAGGGTAGGCTAACCAATGAGCTTCGGATTCTCCTGGCCCAAATGCAGCCGCGCGTCGAGCTGCTTTGTCGTGAAAACGACAAGTTAAAAGCAGCTCGTATCCAAGAAGTAGCTCAGGCGCGGGCTGTCCGGGAGGAGAACAAGAGGCTTACCGCAGTGGCTGCGGAAAAGGAGAAGGCCTTCAAGGCCCTTGAAGTTGAAGTTCAGGCCCGTCTCGAGGCCAATTCCAAGGCTGCCCAAGCTGTTAACGAACAGCTTCGGCTGGCTAAGGAAACTGCACGGAACGCAACTGAGAGGGCCACCAAGGCTGAAGCTGTTGCTGAGCCTCTACGCATTGAGAACGAGGAGCTTAAAGCCAAGCTAGAGAGGCTCCAGCAGGCTCATGATGCCTTGGCTATGGAAGACGCCAAGAAGCTCCAAGAGATCTTGGACCAGAGGGGCGTGCTTGACCACACTGAGCGGAAGCTAAAGGGCGTTGAAGAGGCTGCTGCAAAGGAAGTGTTGCTTGCCAACCTTAATAAAAGTGAAGCCGAACGCGCCCGTAACCAAGCTCAAGCCGCCCTCCAGGAGGCTCTGGTTGCCAAGGAATGGCTTCTTCGAGAAGCGTTGTCTCAGGTATGCGTAATTTCATAATATCTTTACACTTTTCTTTGTAAATAGAAAAGGTTTTGATACTTGTATTTTTTCTTGTAGGTTGTGCATCGAGTCTTCACGGACACATCATACGACGATGCCATGAGCGCAGCCCTCAACGCTTCTCATGAGGATGGGGAAAAGGCCGGCTTCCTGCTTGGTCTAGGGTTCGTTGAGAAAGGCATCCCGCCTTCCAACTTCCCTTTATATGATGTGGATACTGAAGCTGTATATGACCAAGCAGTGAACCAGTATGCCGCCTTCCCGCATCCGGTGGTGGAGAAGGTGAACGAAGTAGCTGCTGCTGATGATGGGCTAGCCATTCTAAAGACCTTCCTTGAACCGCCACAGCCAACTGATGGTGCGGGTACAAGTGGGTTTGGGGGGAGTGGTCCTGAAGCTTGAACCTTAAGATCCCTTCCCACTGTTAGGATAGGTTTACATTGTATAGATTTATATTCATGTAGGCGGGTAGTTACCCGGCCATTCTTGTAATGTTTGAATAATTATGAAATATAAATCTTTGTGCGGGTAAGACCGCTACATTCACTGGATGACTTGCTTTATAAACGTTATATGACTTGCTCATGCATACTTTAGTTTAAATTAACAACTTTCCAAGTGTTTAGAATAAGTTAACCTTTGAACGTGGTAGATAATAGGTTGAAGTTTTGCTTCCTCCTTCGTGATTGTGCGGGTAAGACCGTCACTTGCACTTAGTAGGATGGCTAAACTTTACCTATATCTGACCTGCGTGGAGGTTTTCCTCATCTTTTCGTTTGAAATTTTTTAAGTGTTTGGAATAAGTTAACCTTTGAACGTGGTAGATAATAGGTTTAAGTTTTGCTTCCTCCTTCGTGATTGTGCGGGTAAAACCGTCACTTGCACTTGGTAGGATGGCTAAACTTCACCTATATCTGACCTGCGTGGAGGTTTTCCTCATCCTTTAGAAATTTTCTAAGTATTTTGAATAGGTTAACCGTTCGACGCTCGGTTGTCAATAGGTTAGTTCGGTTTCCTCTATCATGATTTGTGCGGTTAGGACTGGCACATTCATTTAGTGGGATCACCAAACTTTACCTATGACTGACCTGCGTGAAGGTTTGCCGTTTTGTGTTTATGCGGGTTTTGCCGCCTTCCACAAGCAACGACTTCTTTACACTTATTTATGCGGTGAAAACCGGCATCAGTGTTTTGAATAAATTAACCGTTCGACGCGCGGTTGTCAATAGGTTAGTTCGGTTTCCTCTATCATGATTTGTGCGGTTAGGACCGGCACTTTCATTTAGTGGGATGACCAAACTTCACCTATGACTGACCTGCGTGAAGGTTTGCCGTTTTTTGTGTTTATGCGGGTTTTGCCGCCTTCCACAAGCAACGATTTCCCCACTTATGTATGCGGTGAAGACAGCATATCAGTGTGGAAAGTTCATAAGTATAAATGTAGGATCATCAGCATCTATGTTCTAAGGAGAATCATTTCCATTAGAAGTGGCTCTGGGCCTTTTCTTTACAAATTTGGAATTGATCTACATGCAAATTGTGTAATTGAGCTCCCTTCCATGTTGTTGGGATGGGAGTGACATCGAGCCGATATGCACCTGGTTCGGGATCTCGTTATTTACGCAGTATGTAGTCTCCAACATTGAGGCTGCAATTTTATTCGTGTTTTCCCCAACTGGGGTTCTACACGCATCAGTCTGCTCAGCGTTCGTTACGCCGCGAGGTGCGCGAGCGTCCCATCTCTGACAAATGCTTCGACGATGTCCTTCACGTCTGTGCATTCTTCAGTGTTGTGGCCTTTTGTCCTGTGAAAGTCACAGTATTTGCTCCGATCAGCATTGTGACGATGTCGGATTATTGGAGCCTTTGGCCATGGGAGCTCCTCAGTGGCGAATATCTCGGTGACGCTTTTGGTGAGTGGCGTCCATCTGGAGTTCTGGTTCGACTGTACGTTATCCCTTCCGCCTAACCGATGTTGCAAGCCGGATGAGGTGTCAAAGTTTACCCTTGACTGCCAAATGCCTAGCTTCCGCTTTTTGTTTAGTCGGGCGGTAAGGACGTTGTCTTCTCTTGTTTTCTGGGTGTAGAGGTTTGTGCTCTGGGGGAGATCTCTACCCAGTTGCTTCTCCGTTTCCGCAAAGCGTTTAGCTGCTGTCATGATGGCATCCCATGTGGATGGCATGCCATCTCTACCCGTTAAGGTGAGGATGAGCTCTGGGTCGTTCGCGCCCTGGATGAAAGCAGCGCGAACAAGATCTTCGCTAATATTACCCAGACTTAGCTTCTTTGAGTTGAAGCGAGTGATGAAGTCTGGCAAAGATTCATCTTTTTCTCGAATGCAATTGAGGATTGTCCATTGCTCTTCGGTATACTTTCTTTGTTGGCTGAAGTGTTGGCTAAACTTCTGATGGAAGTCTGCCCAATCGTAGATGTGGTTGACCGGTAGACGATCGAACCACGCTCTAGCTGGCCCAACAAGCGTCATTTGGAACATGTAACACCACGTAGGTTCCGTCCAATTACTAACGGTTGCCCCCGCTATGAATCTGTTCAAATGATCGTCTGGATCAGATATACCATCGTAAGTGCCGATGTTGGACATCTGTTTGGCACTTTTCGGGGCGATTGCTTCCGCAATGTCCCTTGCAAATTTGGACGTTCCCGCATTTGCCGCAGTTGGTCTAAATGCTTTTGAGAAGTCACGTGGGTTTCCACCCGCGTTTTTTGGTTTGAAGGTTTCTCCAAAATGCCTTCTCGGTTGGGAGTCCGTTTCCTTACGCTTCCCTTTCGCCTTATGACGAGGGTTTGCGTCACTATCGGATTCCTCCGAATCATCGTCCAAGTACTCTACGAATTCATCAGCGTGTTGGAGTGAACGTAAGCGTTCATCCAACTCAGCTTGGAATTCTTTTTGACGTGCTTCCGCCCAGGCTTTAACTTCATCGAGTGTTTGGCGGGGGAGCCTCGTTCGTTGTCTCTCTAACAGGGTATCGGTGAATCCCAGTGAGAGATTATTTACTGCACTTGCCCCAGCTTGGGTAACCGGGGTAGTGTTCGTAAAATTTACTGCACTTGCCCCGGCTTGGGTAACCGGGGTAGTGTTCGTAAAAACTGTGTAGTCGCCGGTATTCCCCCCAGTAGCTGAGGTTGTGGTTACCGGGGTTTCTTTAACCATCTTTCTAGAAGTTTGAAAAATCTGAAAAAAGAATAAGTTCTAGCTTTTATGCACGGATGGCGCCAATGAAGAAACACTAATCGACCCCGGGCAGATTACGGGTAATCTGGGGGTTAAATAGATGTTTCCCACGAGGGGTTAGATCCGGCAAAGATGGTTCTTCTGATAACCTGCAAAACAGACACCGTGAGCTCGTCACTGAGAAGGGGGGGTGCCTCCTTGTGACCACCCTCCGGCGTGAGAATCAGACTAGATTGCTCTTGAATATAAGTGTATATTAAGAGAATGACTATAGCAGATATCAGGTATATGATATAAGATAAGATGAGATAAGATGATCATACCATTCCAAGGTGTTGGAGTATTTATAGCCGAAGGTAGGTTTCCAAGAAGGTACAGCCGGCTGAATAGTGTTCCTGTTCTGCCAACTGTGGGCTACGCACATGCCATGCTGGTAGTTGGTGGGTAGGCAGCGGCTGATAGGGACCAGGCCGGCTGTGTACTGTTCCTGTTCCACCAACTGCAGGCTATGCACGTCCTCCGACAGGTTGGTGAGTAGGCAGCGGCTAATAGTGACATACAGTACAAGAGCGTGCTGCTCGTCACACTGTTGTCAGTGAGCTGTCGTATCTTTGGTCAGATCTTTTGTCCATACCTCGTCAGGTACAGTACAAAAGATCCTACAGTATCGTACG
>NW_027504098.1:0-22193 GCF_021521415.1 Bidens hawaiensis | reverse complement strand
GGGATATAGTGACTTATGCTACTGCCTCGTTTCGTTCCGAGGCACTATGTTAGTGGGATAACTTGGCGCAAGCTATGGGTGATCGTTCGATTAGGGGGATAATGTGGGATGAGTTGAAGAAATTGGTTCTCGATCAGTTTTGTCCTCCGCATGAATTGGATAAGATAGAGCAGGAATTCTTGACCTTGGAGGCTGGTACTATGTCGCATCGGGAGTATACCACCAAGTTTAACAAGATGGCTTGTTTATGTCCCGATTTGGTTACTCCCGAAACCAAGAGGATTAAGAAGTACGTGAAGGGGCTTCCAGTGGATATTCTTAGGGGTGTGTTGACTACCGACATGAACGCTTTTCACTCGGTGGTCACTCTAGCAGGTACGCTGTATGATCAGAGGGAGAAGTTACCGCCGCCGGAGAATAGGAAGACGTGGAACTCAAATTCGTTCGGTAAGTAGCCCGGGGGAAGCAATTTTAATCCGTCTGAGAAAAGGGTAAAGACTGAGACTTCTGAGTTCAAAAGGGGTGCGGAGTTCGGTAATTGCAAGAAGTGCGGGAAGCCGCACAAGGTGGAATGTAGGATTGGGTCTGGCACTTGTTTTCATTGTGATAAGGTAGGACACCCCCATTTCGAGTGTCCGACATTGACCTGTTTCCGCTGTAAGGGTTCGGGTCACTTGGCATCAAACTGTCCTTCCAGTAAAGCGGGGGGTTCCCAGCAGGGGACTTCCTCGAGGGGAAGATGGATGAGAAGCTGAAGGCCAGGGAGAGGGCCTTCAACATCTCCAAGAAGGAATCGAAAGAGGATGCGGATGTCGTCTCAGGTACTATTTCCTTATTTAGCTTTCATTCCACCATTATAATTTCTTGTTCCTTTGAAATCGTATGTGTTGACCGTGTAGCTAAGCAGTAGTGTAATATCGTCCCAGGTACTTTCCTACTTGATGAGTTACAGGCTTCAGTTTTATTTGATTCGGGCGCCAGTAGGAGTTTTGTGTCTACCGATTTCTGTTCCTTGTTGAATAAATCACCCGAGCGCGTAGTCGATGGGTTTGAGGTTGAGGTCGCCATAGGAAAATCCGTGTCCGTGTCTAGGGCAATTCAGGGTTGTTCCATCGAGTTGTCTGGTTATAGATTTCCGGTGCAATTGTATTTGATGCCGCTTGGTTGTTTCGATGTGGTGCTCGGGATGGATTGGCTCGCGAATGTTGATGCTCAGATCATTTGTGGTCAGAAACTCGTTCGTCTAAGGGCCCCGGATGGGACTCAAATTATGGTCTTCAGTGATCGGAATGTTGCGACGCCACATATTATATCCATGCTTCAGGCGGGAAAGTTGATGCAGCGGGGGTGCGGGGCGTATCTGGCGTATGCTATGAATGTGAATACCGAGGTGGCTACCGTCGGTGATGTTCCTATTGTTCGGGATTTCCTGGATGTATTTCCAGATGATTTGTCAGATGTGCCGCTGGATCGCGAGGTGGAGTTCCAGATAGACCTTGTACCGGGCGCCAAGCCCGTTGCCCGAGCTCCCTACCGCCTAGCGCCGAATGAAATGAAGGAACTTATGGCTCAGTTGGAAGACTTGCTCGATAATGGCTTTATTCGACCGAGCATCTCGCCTTGGGTGCCCCGGTCTTGTTCGTTAAGAAGAAGGACGGTAGCATGCGAATGTGCATTGACTACCGTGAGTTGAATAAGCTCACTGTTAAAAATCGGTACCTGCTCCTGAGGATCGACGTCTTATTTGATCAACTCCAAGGGGCCAATTGGTTCTCGAAGATCGACCTTAGGTCCGGGTATCATCAGCTCAAGATTCGGGAGGAGGATATTCCTAAGACTGCCTTCCGCACTCGTTATGGACATTACGAATTTCTGGTGATGTCTTTCGGTTTGACCAACGCACCGTTCATGGATCTTATGAACCGGGTGTGTAGACCGATGCTCGATCGTTCGGTTATTGTGTTCATCGACGACATTCTTGTGTACTCTAAAAGTGAATCCGATCACGCCGGTCATTTCAGGGAAGTGTTGGAGGCTCTGCGGAAGAACAAATTGTATGCGAAATTTTCTAAGTGTTTCTTCTGGTTACGTGAGGTTCAATTCTTGGGCCATGTTAACCCGAGTGGTATTCTGGTTGACCCTGCAAAGGTGGAAGCCGTGAATGAATGGGAGTCTCCTAAGTCTCCAACTCAAATCCGTAGTTTTCTGGGTTTGGCGGGGTATTACCGTCGCTTTATTCCCGATTTTTCGAAAATTGCTTCTTCTCTGACCAAGCTGATTAAGAAGAGAGTTAAGTTCGTTTGGGGTACGGAACAGGAGGAGGCTTTTCTCGAGTTGAAGAACATATTGAACCATGCCCCGATCTTAGCTTTACCTGATGGCACCGATGATTTGGTGGTGTATTCTGATGCCTCTTATCAGGGGCTTGGGTGTGTTTTGATGCAGCGAGGTCGAGTCATCGCTTATGCCTCACGGCAGTTGAAGCCTCATGAGGCGAATTATCCTACCCACGATTTGGAGCTGGCAGCGGTGGTGTTTGTGCTTAAGTTGTGGAGACATTATTTGTACGGTGTTCCTTGCGTTATTTATACCGACCATAAGAGTTTAAAATACTTCTTTGAACAAAAGGAACTGAATATGCGCCAACGTCGATGGTTGGAGTTGATTAAGGACTATGATTTGGATATTATGTACCACCCCCGGTAAGGCTAACGTGGTGGCCGACGCGTTGAGCCGGAAGGAGAGACCGAAGCCGATTCGTGTGAAATCCTACCAGCTTATTCTCAAACCCGATATTTTGAAACAAATAGCCAACGTCCAGAATGAAGCGTTGCAGGTGGAATGGATTATGTCATAACGTGTTTGGGGTCAGGAGTAATTGTTGGAAGACGTCGGTGACGGGGTGAAGTATAAGGATGGTCGTTTATGGGTACCGAGGTATGGGGGATTCAGAGATAAAATTTTGGATGAGGCACACAAGTCGCGCTATTCTATTCACCCGGGCGCGACCAAGGTGTACCAAGACTTGAAGAAAATATATTAGGGGCCTGCGATGAAATTTGAGGTGACTCAGTACGTGAGTAAGTGTTTGACGTTTCTACAAGTTAAGGCCGAGCATCAGAAGCCATTTGGGAAACTTCAGCCGTTGGAAATACCTGAGTGGAAATGGGAGCATCTTATTATGGATTTCGTGACTAAACTACCTCGTACTCCTAGGGGCAATTATGACACCATTTGGGTAATAGTGTATAGATTAACCAAGAGCGCTCATTTCTTGCCGATTCGAGAGACTTTTAATTCTGAGCAGCTGGCCGATGTGTTTATTCGTGAGATCGTCTCTAGGCACGGGGTGCCGGTATCTATTGTTTCGGAAAGGGATACGCGTTTCACCTCCAGGTTTTGGAAAAGGTTTCACGAGGAGATGGGCACCAAACTCCTCATCAATACTGCTTATCACCCGCAGACGGATGGTCAGTCCGAGAGGACCATTCAGACTCTCGAGGAGATGTTGCGGGCTTGTGTTATCGACTTTGGTGGTAGTTGGGACCGTCAATTACCGTTGGTGGAGTTTTCGTATAATAACAGTTATCACGCCACGATTAGGATGCCACCGTTTGAGATGTTGTATGGTAGGAGGTGTAGGACTCCAGTCTGTTGGGGTTCCATTGGTCAAAAGCAGTTGGGTAGTTTAGAGGTGGTCGAGGCTACGACTGAGAAGCTCGACAAGATTAAAGCCTTTATGAAGGCCGCGCAGGATAGTCAGAAGTCTTATGCAGATAAAAGGCGAAGGCCTATTGTGTTTGAGGCTGGGGATCGGGTTATGTTACAAGTTTCTCCCTGGAAGGGCATTATTCGTATTCGTAAGAGGGGGAAGCTCAGTCCGAGGTTTATTGGCCCGAGTCGGTGAGGTAGCATATAGGCTGGAATTGCCCGAGGAGCTCGCGGGGATTCATCCTACTTTTCACGTATCCCATCTGAGGAAATGCCTGGCGGATGAAAAGGCCCACGTGCCTCTTGATGATATCGAACTCGATAGTAAGCTGAACTACGTTGAGCAACCGATTGCTATTCTTGACCGTTAGGAGAGGCGTTTGAGAAATAAGGTGGTTAAACAGGTGAAGGTGCAGTGGAAACACCGTAGGGGTTCCGAGGCCACTTGGGAGTCCGAAGGCGATATGATGAAGCATTATCCGCAGCTGTTCCTGTTGTATCGGGATTCGGGGACGAATCCCATTGTAAGGGGAGTGGACTTGTAACGCCCGTTAATTCCGGTTCCAAGAATTAAAGATTGTAGAGTATGTATAATTCTCGGGATTTATCCGACGTCCCTCAGAAGCCTTTGCGTCATCCCGGTAAGTCTCATCTCTTAACATTTCTTCCAAGTTGCATTATTATTATTTTCCGGGGGCTAGAATGAAAAAGTTTTAATATATAACACTAAACAAAAAAACCTAAACCCTAACTACAGCTGCTGCTGCGATCGGCCCCTTCCAGCCCCTCCCCCTTTTCATTGCTTCGACTTTTTGATCGATTCCAAGCTCCTAGAAGTAGTTCAAGGTATGTACTACAATCCCCAACACTCTTTTTGTTCACCCTTAATCGTTTTGATGCTCAATTTTGCCGAAACTTTTCGTTGGACAGATTTTCGGCCAAGGTGTAATTGACCCACTTCCCATGGATAAAAATTAGAGTTTCCGGTGTAGAAAGATCCCCAGGTATGGCATTTACATCATATTAAAATTTCTTGGTCATTGGAGGTGGTTAGGTCGGTCAATCGATTTTAGTTCGAAAACTAGGGTTTATCTGGTGTAGAATTGCAAATTGTTGAGTTTGATGCGTTAATTGATCGGGTGACCGACCGAAACTGTTTGTATAGCCCTAGGGGGGTTTAAGGGCTGTGGGAAAATTATTTTTTTGATGCTCAGGGCTGTTGTGGTTAGTGCTTCGTCAATCGAGTCGGCGGTGTGCGAATTTTCGTTTATATAAGAGTTGTAAAAAGGAACCGTCAACCCTATCAACTCGGGTGACATAACCTTGATGAATGAAAAGACTTAAAATGGAATTTGGTCCATTCGGGGCTGATTCATTTATCAAATGGTTTTAAGGTTTATTACACACGCATTCGACCCGATTTGATTATCCTTGGGCCTTGGGCCAAGTGCTGGGCCTTGGGCCAAGTTGTTGGGCCTTGGGCCAAAGCGTTGGGCTTGAACGGCCCATTAGGCAAGAGTGTTCTTACGGTCTAGGTTAGTAACGTGTTGTGTATAATTTACAGGCCCTTGCTTGTGATCGTGCACTTAGGAATTTCCTAGCTCGTTGCAGGTGTTCGATTGATTTCAGGTGAGTTCATGATGCCCTTTTTACTCTTTTTACTTTTGGGCTAGCATGCACACCTAAGTGTTTTCTTACAAGATGAATGTTATAAACGAATTTATATAGGCTTGCTAACATATGGTAGGCCTTGGGATGTTAAATATATATATATGTATATACATTATTGCTTGGCCTATATCTCGCGATGTTGTAGTCGTTTCGACTACTGATGTTGTGTATGCCTACTTTGTGTTTGCATGCACTGATGTTACGTGTTTGGGTTGTACGTTGGCTCGACCCTGATGTTATACGTGGATGTTATATATATATACTGTGATATATATAGAGATGTAATTGAAAGGATGTTTACATATACATTTTGTATATGTATGTATGAGGATGTTTAGTTTCGGTAATGATGATTTGATGGATGTACCCTTTTACGTTTTAAAACTTTTGATATAACTATCATAACTATTATTTAATGATATTATTTACTTAAAACTTGAACTCACTCAGCCCAAGCTGACTTTGTGTGCATGTTAGTGTGAGTTTCAGGTTAGGAAGAGGATGCCTTATCGCTTGGACGTGCACGAAGCTATTTGGACGGTGAAGGGCATACGGGAATTGAAGTTTTACTATTAAACATTTATTTTTAAAAGTTTTTCTTTAAAGATAACTATGTTGATTTTGGGCAAAATTCCCCCATTTTGGGAAATTATTTTATTATTTATGTTTTCCGCTGAATTATACTCTGAGATGTTGGTTTTAATGAAAAGAATTGTTTTTAAGTTTAATTATTTTAAAAGTGTTTTGAATGATTACCAACTGTGGGGTTCCCGGGGTTCGGGGCCTTACATCTTTTTATCCTGCCGCCATATTTGTAATAACACCTGCATACTAGTAGTTTTAATCCTATAATAAAAATATAGAAACTGAAATACAAAGAAAGGTACCTGTTGTAGCTTTTGTTGATGAAGAGGAATTATTTGAGTTTTCATTTTCCTTCTATTTCCTTCAGGGGGAATGAAGAGGAGACAGCTGATGCCCTACTTGAGAGTTTTTTAAAAGGGAAAGAAACATGGGCGGGAGAAGATAGAAATGGGCGGGTGAAAGATGGGGATGCTGCAGTAGCTTTTTATAAATAAAAAGTTAATGCGTCATATTTCTATAATTTAGAGTTAGGGACTGTTTGGCAAGTGCTGAACCATTAAGTGTTGAATGATTAAGAGGTCTGAATGATTAAGAAGCTCAGACCCAGTAAGTGCTGAACCAGTAAGTGCTGTTTGGTTTGACATCTGAATGATTATACAGAATGACCATTTTACCCCTCTGAACTATTTCATGCTGAATGAAATATATTCGTTTTGTCATGATCTTAATAACTATACAGAATGACCGAACTTTCATTACAACCAACCAAAATACATCTTAAATCAAACTTTCATTATAACCAACTTTTTTTTGAATATTGTGCAACATTTTTTAAATGTAACATTTTTACATTCTAATGCAACTTTGATTATACTTCAGTTACAAAAATGCAACCTTGGCGTAATGCAACCATTATTACCTTTTTAATAACAAAAATTGAAACTTTTTTTAAAAAGTAAATGTAATATTTTTACGAATTTTAGTTACAACAAATGCAACCATTTTTACACCCCAACTTTATAACATAAACTCAATTGATATTAATTAATATGCATTCAATCCAAATTTCTTTAAAAGAATAATAAAACAAATATCATTAATAGTTAAATGGTGTACTTCAACATATTTGTCCAAAAATACGTTTCTTCGTGACACTTTGAAGAAAACTTTAGTAAATGCCTTCAACAACTCCTCTGAACATGATTCCAAGGCCTTAATGCTTTTAGAAGCAACTTTTTCAGAGTAACTCATTTTTGGAAATTTGGAATGCTCGTCTTCACCATGATCAGCACCAAGGGGACTTCTGATTTGCTTCACAAGAAGCTATATAGTATATACAAAGGAAACATGCAAATGTAAATAAAACCCGTAGAGATTAAAATTAAAAACACACCATAAACAAATTGAGACATTACCTGCACAGCAACGGCAATATCCTTGAGCATAAAAGCAACCTTTCTAATGCATGGAATAAGAAGTTTCGCCAAAGATTGAAACTTTTTTTGTGTGTCGTTCTGATAGCGACAAAAGGCCGGCAATAATCTCCAGCATCCATTGGCATGAGTCTGGAGTTCGCCTCTGATTACTCACTTTTTAACTGGTAAAAAAGAAACCATAATGAAGTTATATTCCCTGCGATTACCCTTCATAAAGTTCATGATGTTATACTAATAAAAAAAATGGAGGTTACACAATAAAGGTATAATATTTACACTTAATGTAATTCCAAATCATATGATCTTTAAGTTTAGAGTTCCGAACCAAGCTCTAAAACTCTAAAACTCAGAGTAATCCGAACTAAAACTCTAAAACTCGGATTTGCAATTAACAAACAAGTATATTTAGAATACTATTAATACTTTGAATGCATTTCAACAACTATATTGTTATATTATGAATCAATATTCCAAGTTTAAACCAAAGGTACAAGGCCATTCATCATTAATTAATATTCTATAAAACTTATTTTTGTGCAGCTTGTTTCTGCACAGCTGCGGTAATATGTTAATTTGACCCGCTTAAAGACTGTATTTCTCCTTGTTCTTAAATTATGTAGAAACTAGACACAGAGAACTTTCTAACTATATAAGGAACGTCCCAAACGGACTCTTGGTTGATTTTATATGACTTTTTAAATTTTGATAAAAATTTATAAGAAAACCTGTGAAAATCAATCTTAGGTTTCTTTCCGCTTCGACCCGATAACATAAATATCCCATACTATAAAGTAAATGGTTGAGGATAAAACAAAAATCCCTTGTTTGCTGACTGGGCGTCACATGACAAAAATCGTCCCATTTGTAGCCCCTCCACTACGTATAGTCTAATGGATAATTATTGTTACTTGTGTTCATCTAGGGTCAATAATGGTGAGTTAGTTGGGATACTTGATGGTGGATTATGATTAGTGATGACCAATTATACGGTAATTGAGAGTCTAATATGATCAAACATTGCCAAACGTATGTAACATAATGATCACTCCTAGCGATCCAGTAAAATGTAATGATCCGTCGTGAAATTGGGTGTATATAACTAATACAAGGGTTAACTAAAAAAAGGGTTGTTTTGGTTCGGGTCAGAACGGGTTAGGGACAAAAGGTTCGGGTCGGAACGGGTTAGGGACAAAAGGTTTGGGCCAAAACGGGTCCGGGTCAGAATGGGTCAAGGTCAGAACGGGGGTTTCGGATGGTTCTTTTTTTCTTTTTTATTTCAATAAAACCCCTCAAAAAAAATTTAAAAAAATTAATAAAAAAATCATAACTCAAAATATAAATCAAAAACGAAAAATGTAAACGATTCCTCCGTTGTCCTCATTCTTAAAAAACCATGAGAAATGAACTAAAACCAAAAGTCGACGAAAACGAAACATAAACCAAAACTGAACCGAATTTATCGAAACCGAACAAATTGATAAAAACGAAACTAAAAAACTAAAACCAAATAGAAATGAATTTGAAAAAAGCGACCACAACGAAACAAAAGGCTGAAAACGAATCCGAAATCGACCAAAAACAAACAAAAGAAACCGAAACCTAACCCATCCAGTGCTCCGAAACCGACCAAAAATAAACAAAGGAAACCGAAACCGAAACCGTCCAGTGCGAAAACTCGTGTCGGCTTGAAACCTAAACCGAACTCGTCCTAATCCAAAACCCGTTTCAAACCGAGCTTGCCACTTTTACTTAAGACACTAACCCACATCGACCCATTTCTTTAAATTTGTCAACCCATTTTGACCCGAAAATAAGAAGATAGATTTTTAAATGACCCATTTTAACCTATCTTATTAAAATTTATGATCCAAAACAACCCATATGATTTTTAAAACAGCTCAAATTGACATATTTAAAATGGTTTGGATCAAGATTGCTACCCTTAGCCATACGGTGTACTATTATGCCCCGGGTGTTAATGTTTATGTGGCGTTTAAAACAGTACCTTACACCGGCCTGACCAGGTGCTAACAGCCATCAAACCCCGCCACCTAGCACGTTAACGAAGACGGGGTTCTTAATAGGCCATTGAAATTATGTCGTAACCGAGTGATTTGGTCCACGTATTTTAAGAAGCCACTCAACCCTATCTTTTTCTCATTCTAACCTTAATTATTATAATTTATATAAATCGTAAAAGTGGAGTAAAAATTATTTTAAATATGGTCTGTTGTATCTATTTTATTTTAATAACAATTCACCCTAAAAATTTTTATATATAAGAAAATATCTTTTACAAATTTATTAACAAAATAGTTTTAACATGTTATATTTTTCATATTTTATTCCTTCTATGCTTTCCTTAATATTTTTATTTTTTTATTATCATACTTTATGCCTTTTAAAATTTACAAAGGATAAAACCCAAAGGCATTCATAGGTATGGAACGCATGCCGACTTAAAAAAAAAAAACAAATAACATTATTCGATGTTTTCTTTTTTTACTTTTATACTAATTTTGCTTCTGACAATGCTGTATTAAAGTCGTTTTATGGCTTATCTAATTTCTCTGAAAAATTCCCTCTCAAACTAGTTGATTTCCCTTCACAATTTGAGTCATTACTCATTAATACCTTTTGCCTCACAAAATTTCCCTCTCAAATAATCATTGCCTCACAAAATTCCCTCTCAAACTAGTTGATTTCCCAAATAATCTAATTTCTCTAAAAAAATTCCCTCTCAAACTAGTTTATTCCTTCTATGTTTTCCATAATTTGCCTTTTCTTTTTCTTGTTTATATATCAACGTTTTAATTAGGACTTTTAATTTTTTAAACTCATATTAGCGAATAAAGTCATTACATTCAACTATGTGATGTGTATACGTTTGTGATTTGAGTTTCTTTGGCGATTCTTAGTCTTAGAAAAAGTGTTATTTCATTGCATTTTGGTTTACTGTTTGATACAACTTGGACAAAGTCCTCCATGGGTAACAATATTGAGTTAATTTCGCATTGTGGCTTTCCAATTAGATACAGCTTCCCTAAGTAGTAGATTTCTCATGATGAAACATGAACTTTATGATATAAATACTGGATTATGTAATTAAAATAAAAATGTGTATCATTAATAATCTAAATTTACGTGACAGACGATAAATGTCACTATAAATGTTTCCAAGAAAACATGGCATACACTATGTGCCATTAAATAGCTAAATTTTAGTGACGTAAACGCTAAATGCCACTAAAAATGTTTGCCAAGCAATTATGGCATACACAAAGTGCCATTAAATCCTAAATTTAGTGGCACAAATACTAAATGTCACAAAAAATATATGTCAAGGAAATGTGGCATACACAAAGAGCCAAGAAAACCTAAAATAACGACACAAAAGTTAGATGTCATTAAAACGTGTGCCACTATATGGCATTTTTTTTTGTAGTGATGGAATCTTGGAAGCCCCTGCACATATAGTTAACAGATTAGTGAAACAAGGAAACCCTAACCTTCTTAGTGTTGGGTTGTTTAATATGTTTCAACAACAACCTATTTTCAACTTCTGAATCACATGATAATGAGTTTTCACTTAATGTTGGTGATTCAGATTCAGACTTCACTTTCTCAACGCAATCAGGTAGTTTTAAAACAGTTTTTGCTACCCAGTTTTGACCAGCAGATTGTTTCTTTTTATAAAACGATGTTTGACTTGTTTTTAAAACATCATTTTTAACAACCTTTTTACTATCAATTGACTCATCTCTTTTCAAGATTTTCACATTTTCAGTGACACAGACTGGTTTCTTTTCACTCACATAACCTAGTCCAGGTCTCTTGCTCACAGTCTTTTAAAGCGAAATATGATCCTATTTGTATCGATTAGGACAAGCATAAAACACATGTCCAACCTCATTACAACAAAAACAACGTCTCCTATCAATGAATTTATTGATTTGAGATGTAGTTTCAACCTGTTCACGTTCTGATTTCAAACGATAAAATTCATCATTTGACTGGTTTCTAAATTTAACTTCCTTTTCGGCTTCTAATGTTTTGCCATGCACAAACATAATCTTTTTATCTTGAAATTGTTTAACTCGAGAAGTTAGATTGTTATAAAAGCTTGTTTTAGCAAATCTTGTCGAGTACTCAACTTTCTTATCCTTACCCAACCCCTCAGTACTTGTTTTCTCAGTCAAAACTGATTCTGCCATTTTTACACCCGTTAACTGATCACAACCAGAACTCTCATTCTTTTCCGACTTATCATAAGCAAACTTTGGATTATCATGATGTGGAGTGTCAATTTCCACATTAAGTGCCTTTTTGAAATCTTTTGGTTTCTTTGGAACATAAGCATTCCACATTGGTGGAGGCACAGCATGATAATTTTCTGTTATATTCTCAGTCTCATTATCCTTTGTTTTTGGGATAACGTGATCAAGAACATATGATGATGAAGCATAGCTCACTAATTTCAAGTTCACTATTTCCGTCTCAATCTTGAGTGTTTGAAGCTCAAGTTTGAGAGCAGCATTTTCATCTATGTGTCTTTTAATGCTATTTGTTTGTCTTCAACCGTGTGTTTTAACATTGAAATTGTTTTCTGATCTTAAAAACTTCTCTCCCATAAATTCTTTTCACATGATTTAAGTTTCAAATATGCTTCATTAACCACATTTAAATCAAACAATGCTTTGTCATAGTACCTTTTCAACTCTTTGTTTTCAAGAGTCTTAAAGTCACATTCATCGCAAGACAATTCACATTTTTCACAAATATTTGAGTTAAGAATTACATCTTTGGCCATGAACGCTTGATCAACTTGTTCCTCACTTGAAGTTTCTGACTCAACATCAGTGATGTCTTCCACCACTCCTTCAATAAACTTGTCCTCAACAAACTTTTTAGCAACTAAATCCTCCTCATCTCCTGACTTGTTGTCTTCTAGAATTTCATCATCCTCTTCCACTCCGAAGTCAATTTTCCCTTGTTGAACGTCTTCCTCATAAAACCAACCTGCATCATTCTCGATAATATCAGGAGGAAATAATGAAATAAGATAGTAAGAAGGAACCTCATGAATTTTATCATATGTTCCAGGAAGCTCGTCATTGGAAGTATCACGATCAACTTCTTTGTTGCTATTTTCATTCACATCCTCGTCCAAGTCCTCATTCTTGACAACTTCATTCTCAACATCACTATTTACTTTGACCTCATACTCTTGAATCTCAGTCTCAATCTGATTACCATCTTTATCTTCAACCATTTTAACCACATTCTCATCATTAACTTCCTGTTTGTCTTCATTAACCACTAGAGCCCACATTAGCTTGGAATACTGAATTCCAATTGAAACCTTCATCAACTTGAGCTGTATTCTCCTTTTGTTGTGAAGTTGATGCTTCAGTAGGCTTCTTTCCCTTATATGATTCTCCCTCTAGACGGTGATATATTGCCTGCTTGTAGTAATCCCGTCCAAACGGATTTACAGCACTATCCTCCACATTTTTGCTAGTGCATTCCCTTTTAAAATGTCCTTTCTCCCTGCAACGAAAACATCTAACTTTAGACTTATCAAAGCCTAAATTTTATGTTGTACCATCAAGCATATTTCGACCAGTGATTTCTTTGAATCTCTGAGCACGTCTTATCACACTTGCCATGCACCACCTTATGTTAGTCATCTCCATTTCCTCTGTGTCGATCTGATCATAATCTTCATTAGTCATATTGTAATTTCCAATGCGACCCACCACCAAACACTTATATGATTCTAGAACAGATCCTAGAAAAACCATGTGTTCATTGATAGTGCCAGTGGTCATGTTTCCCATATTTTTCAGATTCACTGCTATGTTGCACTGAATAATATCAGAATACTTTGAACTTGAAGCTTGAGTAGTCGGAATTGTTCCTGAATAACTACTACTAAACTGAGGAGAAGCAGTAACACAAGCTTGACTGATTGGCTCAGCACAAAAACCAGTAGGAATCTTGGGATTTGGAGTAGCACTTGAATTAGAACCCTTGTAATATAGACCCACATCTTGTGACACGGCTATAGACTTCATTTTTTGTTTCTTTCTCAGCTCTAGATCATGAGCTTAAAGCTTTTCGATGAAACTTGCAAGATTCAAACGAGCATAAGCAGTGGGGTTAGATTGCTGAATCATAATAAAAGTACCCCACTCCTCAGGAAAAGCATCAGCAACTTTATCGATGTACTCATATTCAGGCTTATCAATCTACAGCCTTTTCATCTCATTCATAAGATAACAGTATCTTTCAATCAGCTGAGCAAATGATTCACCATTGACTTGAGTAAATATATCGAATTCCTTTCTGAGAAGTGCAATTTTACTCTTACGCATGTCAGGTTCCCTCGTTCTTTGTTTAAAAGTGCATGCCAAATTGACTAACAAGAGCCATTATGCTGCAATAGTCGAAATATCTCGGCTTTGATGGCTTGTTGGAAAAGATTAAGCATTTTCTTTTCTTTGAGAAACAAAGGTTTATCAGCCTTAGCAATTTGTGACAATCGGTAGTTTTCCCCATTCTCATTCTTAGGGATGATGTATTCTTCTTCAACGGCTGTCCATGTTTCGTAGTTCAACGCTTAACGTACGTCTCAAATTTGTCGTCCCATGAAGGATAATCTTCCATCTTCAGAAGATTAGGAGGCTTATTGGCTGTACCCATCTCATTTTCCAAATTAATGTTCTGAAGTAGGATAGACGGCTGTGACACGAACGCATTTAAGTTTTCCATTTTGAAAATCAAAGTATATGTGTGATTTCAACAAGGTCAACGTATATGTTTCTTGGTCAAACGGATACGATAAGAATACAATGAATGGTCAACGTATAAGTCTTAAAGTCAACTTATATGTTTTCAGTATAACATATACGGCGTATATCTTATAATCTGTATATGTTATGCGTGGACAACATATGCGTTATCAAGACATATGCTTTGATCATCATCATTTTGGTTATTTTGGAATTCGAATGTGCAAATGATGTAGGAATTTAATGAAACTTTGTAGGGTTTGTCACGACTGTGTAAGGAAGGTTCTATGATCGTTTGGAGAACTTTTGACGGTTGAATTGGTATTTGGAGAGAAAACCTTGAAAACTTGAAATGTTCAAGCTATTAATGAGCCTTAAAGCTCTGATACCACTTGAAATGACCTGTTATCTTGATGTAGATGACAATTAGGATCTCTATTTGTTGCAGCTTGAATCTCAACGTGCGGAATCCATTGAGATTGAACATACACAAGTAACATTAAGCTCATTTTCATATATAACATGAAAGATTACAAGATATGACACTTTGCACACTTTCTCTCTCTACTCTCTCTCTCTCTAACAATGACCAAAAGTCTAAGTTCAAACGCATAAGTCCCCTATTTATAGGAAACATCAACAAGTACACCAAGTCCGTATATGTTATTTTACGTATAACATATACGCCGCATAAGATATGCGTTGACTTGTGACTTATGCGTTGACTTCAATACATAAACTATACATTTGCCATTTTTAGCCCTATACAATCATATATAATACATGTAAGACCCTAGCAATAGATATTATGCTCTAACAAACTATCACAACCCCACACTTATCTTTTTCTTTCCCTCAAGTAAAACTCTAAAATAAACACTAACCTCCATCATAGGTATGTCATTAATACTAGTGAGGTTTAAGGTCATACCCAGTTTCCCAGACTGATATTTTTTAGATTGACAACCCACAAATATGTTTAATGATGCTATAAAGAGCCACCCATACAAGTGTACTTTGTTTCCGGTTAAGGCATACATGTTCATTCCCCCCCACACTATCAACACTCATCTCGGTTTAATATCTGGACTAGCAAAAATGTGCTAGTATATGTCTCCACCCTCAAATACCAAATCAAAACTTAATATGCTTGCAAGTCAGTCTTATCTCCACCCATTACCCACCGGTCGCATAAAGACGGACTAAGGGTTTTGCTGAGGCTTAGGTTTGGGTGCGGATCAGGCATATTTAGTGACTAAGGTGGATGAAAACCAGTTTATTTAAGTAAACAATCAAATCAGCAATACAGACTGGTATTTACAATTGAATACAAGCAAGCTAATAACTGTGTTTGCTTTTTCTGATTCTTTTTGACATCATCAATACTGAAACACATAAAAAACTAACTGAGACATGAGTATATTGTGTACTATGCTCTAAGCTACTATATAAACAAGAAAATAACGGCTGGCTTTCATCACACAAGGTTAAAACACAATAAAGGCCAAGGCTGACATGGTGTGTAATGTTCGGTTTAACAAACAAAAAGGGATAAGGTCCAAATGGGCTCCTAAGGGATAATGTCGGGTAAGGAGTTTTATTTAGTGGGGAAATATATACATATACGGGTTTTCTAAAGTCCTAATCTCCATATAGGTGGTGGTATTAAGATCTCGATAAGCATATAACAAGCAAGTCTAATTCTGTGAAACATACCGGTTACCCTAAAATCATAATATGGCATGTTTGATATTTATTATATAATACATGTATTAAGTATAGGGGCTATCTCACAATATTTCTGGAAATAAGGGCTTCCGGTATAAAACATGTATACACGTCCCCTTGGCTCGTTATCCCCACGTAAACGACTCCCATTTTCAGCTTCTTTTTGAAAAAAGAAAATTGTTAAGGAAAACTATCGAGAAGCTGAAAAACCAGAAACCTCCAACTTGGTATTAATAGCAATAACTAACAGTTAACAACTTTGGTTTCCGAACACTATTCGAGGTACTATCGAGCTAAAATTTCAATTTTCCCTCATCCCCACACTTGAGGTTGATATTGTCCTCAATGTCAAGAAAATATGAAATATTTAAAGAACATTTAGAGGATGGGGTGAAAATTAACAGTTTGACAATTTAAATACCAGGGCTCTAATATGATAATTCTGACAAGAAAATCTACAATTACAATTTCAACACTCAAACTAAAATAACAAAATAGATTATGAAACTGAAATCACCTGATATGAATGATTATGAAATGTTAAACGTGGCTCGTAAACACTCGTGGGCACTCATGAACACTCGTATTCTCCAAAGACCATAACTGAATCTGCAAAATCTCAAAATGTGTAGAAGCAAGCTTCTCACCGTGTGTAAGACATAGGTCTTTTAAGAATTTTGCTACAATGAAGTGTTAATTTATTTCATTGAAAATTATCACGGTTGCATTTAACCTATGCAACAAGCCCTTTAAACCCCCTCGTAGCCTGGGTGGACGAGTAGGGTCTGGTGAGGGTTTATAGTGAACTACACCCATAAAGTTCCAACTACAACACAATATACGATGAACCAAACAACATAAATCAACCAAAAGATATATACGCATATATTACCCAACTGGTTACCTATATACATATTTTTCCTAATATTATATTATATAAGTACAGACCATGATAACCAAAAACAAAATAAAGGGAAAATGATAACAAAAAAATGTAACCGGTTGTCTGCTGCAAATCCAAGATACTATTCCATCATCTGAATATCGCCTCTAACAACGGCCTACTCAACCTACACCTCATCAGCAGGCTGCTCCACAACCTGCTCTATACCTCCACTAGTGGGTGCTGCTTCACCACCAGCGCCCTCAGCCTGACCTCCAACCTGCTGGTCAAGAATCCGAAGCGAAATGGGAAGTGGAACCTGCAAATAATAAACAAAATGTGAAAGTACTTGCAGTGGCAAACCAAGTGGGTGCGTGTCTCCTCCTGCATCGCCAGCTGATGCTGATATATCATGTCGAGTGTGAATAGCTGTGCAAGCTGCTGTGGCCGCTGCCTGAGCGGAAACTGATGCTATGGCTGCATCATGCAGGGAACCAGAACGTGCTTTATATGGTAGGAATCCCCATCTATAGAGCAACAGCCGTGTCTGTCCCTGGAGGTGGTGGTGCCTGTGGGACCCGTCTGACGGGAACCAATCTCGGAGGGTAATACAAATTACAAATCCCAGCCCTCCGTGCATCATCCAACGCGTATGTCTCGGTCGCGGGCCTTGGTGTAAAATAATCAATCGGATATCACTCGAAGACCCCCAAAAGAAGTAAGTAATATTAGAGCGATATTGGCCTCCCGCTGGCCAATAGTCGATAACAAACATAAAATATCTAGGTTGTCACACTTGTCGTGGCCGGAACGACAGCCGACGATGGTGCAGGCAACCACTTGGTGAATGTAGCTGTCAACGGGGTCCCGAATGGATGACTCAACAAGTGTGCTGGAGTGGGCCCCGTCTGCGAACTGCCCCAAAAACTGAGCTGACTGAACCTCAATCAACCAAAACTCTTGGTCCTGTTGTGCTTGTAATGTATAACCCCGGATGCTTTGAATAAACTCCGGGGTCAGTAGCTTTTCTTGTGTATAAAACCATGTGGCCACGACAAATTCCAAAATGGATATCTCATACGTGTAAGCTCGACATACTGGATTGAGTCACACGCGAGACGGAAGCGCACCTATTAGTCAGCAACTCCCGAATCCTGCCCTCCTAACCCACTTCCCTTAGCAATATCCAATCAAACATTCTGCAATACATCCTCTGCTCCTCAGATAATGGTGTAAAATGGAGCACCACATCGGGAGTCCGGAGGCCGTCTCCAACAGTATCCTCCCGTAACGTATCGGGAGTGATCGGGATCTCGAACCCATCGCATCTAGTAGCCCTGAGTGGCCGCTCAACGAACTGTGCGCCATCCGGTGCACCCCTAGGAGCAGCAACTGGACCACAGCGGCCCTCACCCAAATGTCTCTGCCTTGGCTTCTTGCGCCATGCGGCGTGTGAGGATCCCAGAATATCTGACATATCTATAAAATAAAACATGTAATTAGATATGTCAACGATAACAGTGGTGACGACCGTATAGTGTTTCGGTCGCGATCGTCCCCCGACAATGAAATATAATATATAAAATAAAGAAAACAAAAAATTCGGGGATACCCTATACACATGTTTATAACTCCAACTAGTCTCGCCCTAATGAAGATTGAGTACGGGTAGGTAAATCTAAACTCAATTAACGCTCAAACTATCAAAGTATATCCCTGAAGAATCGATTAACTTCTATGCACACGCAAATGATTCTAATTTTTCACATCACACATTAAACTAAACAGAATAGACTGACTTGAACACAGAAAACTAACAGACCGCCTGCCTTGGAAAATATGCTAACAAACAGACCACATGTCGGCGAATAAATATTTGACAAGCCGGATTTATAATTTAAACATATTAATAAAATATTATTAAATCAAGTTCAAATGAATTGTTTAATTCTGAAAACTCACTATCATGAAAGTAATAATAAAATAATGATTTTTATTAAACTAGAGACCTGGCCCGTCGTACATTTCGTTCAAATAAACCGACAATGCTAAGAACAACCATATGATACCCACCCACATAAACCCCGCAACAAAGTTCAATATATTCTAATCTACTCGAGTTTTAAATCACTAGTCCGCACACCACATAACCAATCAACACAATTAAGTCAAACCTGGTAAAGATAAACTAAAATCAGTGATCTTTACAATCAAATTCAACACCAAGAACTTATCTACTATAAAATTCAACTCGGATAAACAATACCGTAAATGGCATTTCTGATTAAAATTAAAATTAAACGCACCTGTATGTCAGATTAATACAATCAAAACAATTAACCGGTGAACAATGGTGGTGTGACGGTGGTGATAGGTGGCTAGGGATAAGAGGAGGTGATAGATGGAGATGATGACAGAAGATGATGAGATGATGACGGTGGCGGTTTATGATGGGATGGAAGAGGTGATGGTTGCCGGTGATGTGTGAGAAAGAAGAGAGAGTGATGGTGGTAGCGAGATGATGAAGTGAAGAGATAGTGATGGTGATTGATCTATTATATTTTTTTCTAGATTTTTATGACTCATAACTGGGTATAAATAAAATTTGTCGCGTATCATGACCCAAATTTAAATCAATTAGGGTTTGCTATCCATCGTGATATGCAATGGGTATGGTACGACGCCATCGCGTATCGCGATGCCGTTACTACTCTCAGGACATTATAATCCCGTCACGATACACGATGGGATCTGTCTGGCATCATCGCGTATAACGATGAGGTTGGATACACCAGGAAGTCAACTCCCATCGTGATACTCGATGGGATGTTTAGGAACCCTTCGCGAATTGCGATGGGTATAGTTAACAGAAAGTTTTTACCATTTTTGGGTCCGGACATTTTCTGACCTGACCACTTTTTGACATCCTGACCTCCCCCTGAACACACTCCCAAACTTTAAAAATGCTTTGTGTACATGGAAACACATATAAATGACCAAACTCTTTCTTTGAAATTCAACCTCACCATAAAGCCTCCCCGCACTTGGTCTTTGCCGCACATACTTGAAACAAACAATCAAAAGATGACTTAGTAAACTAAAAACAAATTGGAAACACACTTACAAACCCTGGGTTACCTCCCGGTTAGTGCTGAATTGCGTGTCTATAGCTCGATAATGCCTCAAATGCTCAATTGTCTTCATAAATAGGTGAGGTCACAATGAAACTCACCGATTCCTTGTCCATGTTTTGGATATCCTCCATTTCCATGTATGGTTTCAACCTATAGCCATTCACCACTTGCCTTACGTGTTCATCAAAATCTTCAATCTCGTATTGCTCGTTATTCCCAATTTGAACAATAAAAGACGGGCCCGTCCACTTACTTTTCAGCTTACCTGGGAAGAGTTTCATCCTTGTATTGTATAGCCAAACTCTTTGACCAACTTCAAAATTCTTGAACTGGATCTTTGCATCGTGTACCTTCTTCATCTTCGCCTTGTATGCCGATGCACACTAGTATGCTTCGTCCCTTAACTCCTCAATCAAGCACAAGGCCAACTTCCTAGCTTTACCTGCATCATCGTAACTCATGTTAACTCGTTTAGTGGCCCAATAAGCTTGTTATGCAATTTCAACCGGTAAATGACAATCTTTTCCATAAACAAGTGTATAAGGAGTAGTACCAATCCGCGTTTATAAGCCGTTCGGTAGGCCACAAAGCATCGGTCAACTTGGTTGACCAATCCCTACGGTCTGTCCGATCTATTTTCTAAATAATCTATTTAATTTGCCGATTAGATACTTCAACTTGTCCACTCGTTTGTGGATGATAAGGAGTTGTAATCCTATGATTGACCCCATATCATTTAAGCAATTTACGGAACCAAAAGTTTTTGAAATGAGATCCCCCATCACTGGTTCAGAGAATTCCAAATCTTGAAAATATGTTACTTTGAACGAAATTGCAAACGACAAGTAGATCATTGGTCCTAGTGGTTATCGCCTCAACCCATTTAGATACGTAGTTGATGGCCACTAGGATGTATAAATTACTTGAAGAGTTCGGGAATGGGCCCGAACATCAAAAATATCAACTACAAGGATCGGGTTCAAGGGCATCTCATCCCTCTTAGAAATGCTCTTGAGTTGTTGACACTTTAAACAATGTGTCGCGAACTTGGGTCATCCCAAATGTATTGTTTGGCTTGTGACATCAAGTGCTTTCTAAGAGAGATATGACGCCCTTGAACCCGATCGTTGTAGTTGATATTTTTGATGTGTCGCGAAGAGTTCGGCAATAGGCCCATGAAATTGACACTTTAAACAATGTGTCGCAAAATCGGGTTCAAGGGCATCTCAATTGAATTTTACCACTCGTAAGGACTTTTCTTGCTGTTTTCTAGCCATTAAGTGACCCCTACATGCGGAGAAATGTGCGTGTTCCAACACCAATCTGACACATTCCTCGGGTATGCATCGTCTGATCAACTGTTCGACACCAATTTTGAACAAGTTCGGTCATCCCAAATGTACTGTTTGGCTTGTGACATCAAGTGCTTTTTCTTCCTCCTTGGCCAATGCACTGGTATGTAACCTGCAAATTTATAATTAACAATATGAGCAAACCAGGGATTTTATGAAATCTCCATAATTTGTTCATCCGGGAAGGACATTAATGGGTATGTCTTCATTTCCTTCTTCCACCTTGATTCGGGACAAATGATCTACACAACATTGTCACTCCCTTTCTTGTCCCGAATCTCCATATCAAACTTCTATAGTAGCAAAACCCATCTGATGAACCCTGGGTTTGCATCCTTCTTGTCCATGAGGCACCTGATGTAGAGTGGTCAGAATAAATAATAACTTTACTACCCCATTTATATGGCCGGAATTTATCTAGAGCATATACTACCGTTAGTAAATCTTTCTAGGTTGTGGTATAATTCAATTGAGCACCCGAGAGGGTTTTACTTGCATAGTATATTGCAACAGGTTTCTTTTTAACCCGTTGACCCAAAACAGCCCCAACCGCGTAATCACTTGCATCACACATTATTTTAAATAGTAAATTCCAATCGGGTGATTGCAAAATTGAGGCTTCAACGAAATTTTGTGTGACATTTGAGACAAAATCAGGTACACATTAGTATTTACATATCGAATAAATGATAATAACCGTTTATTGTGCAACAAACAAACGAATAACCAGACAAGTTTGGTTATGACCCAAATATCCCGAGAGGTCATCTATAAGTGATATGCCTATATTATAAGCTAGCATATTAATATTATGGCCTTAGTACAATTGCAAATCAGTTAAACGAAAAGATACTCGTTTAACTACTCGCTATGATTTTAAACGCGAAAATTAGTTCCAA
>NW_027504097.1:0-22360 GCF_021521415.1 Bidens hawaiensis | reverse complement strand
TGTAATATGATGTAAATTAATGTAGTGGTGTTTTCTTTATAAGCAATGCTGTTGATATCAGATGTGTCTGTTGCATCCCGTTTACGTTTCCGCTGCGGCTACGGGGTGTTACACAAATGCCTAAGGTTAAGAAGACATCAGATGCACCAAAACAGAGGGAGAATGTTTTAAATTTGTTATCTGTGTATGATGTATCTAATGATGAAGAGGAAGAGGTGATGAAGGATATTCTAAGTCATGTTGATCTTGATCAAGTTGATGTGATGGAAGAGGTGGATGTATTAGTGGAGTCTAAAAATATGGAAGCTGGTGTGATTATGGAGGATAGTGTGGATCCTGAATTGGAAAGTTTGTTTGAAGAAATTGATAATATTCCACCACTTGTTGTCAATGAGATTGAAACTTCTCATGCTGTAGTTGACATCCAAGAAAGTGAGGAGGATAGATAAAAGAAAAGGAACAAGGGTAAGGAAGTTGCGGGAAAATGAATATCAATTACAACCCTGAATGTAGATGAATCTTCCACCATAGCAAGAGTTATGCTTAAACAAAGGGTAAAGGAGATGCATGATAGAGAGTTTTTGAACTTTATGTTCTAAAAAATAGATTGAAGAATAGAGGATCCTGCTTGAACAAATTAGGAGAAGAAGCAGATTAAGAAAATGATGAAGAAATATCTCAAGAGATCTTAGAATCTCTACTGAAATTAAAAAAAGGTGAAGAAGCTGAAATTAAAAAAAGGTGAAGAAGCTGAAAGAGCTGAAAAGGAGAAAATTGAAGAATTTCTTGAAATTGTAATCAATAAATTTGAAGATGTATTTGATGCTAAAGTGGCTGTAGAGGAGATCATTAAAGAAATTATTGAAAATGTGATTATTGTTGCAAGTGATGATTAAAAAACTGAAGATGTTGGAAATCAACTTTTTTATTGAGTTGATGCTAAGAAGGTGACAAAGGACTTTATAAAAGATTTAAGTGAAAATTTGTTGAAAGCTGCAAGGGAGTGGCGAGAAGCAGTTGTATTTTATTATAGAAAACTAAAGAGACCAATTTCCAAAGAGCCTTTTCCTGAAAAGCTAGTTGAGGCAGTACATTTTAGGCTACTAGCTCCTGACACTAAGACTGTTGATGACATATATCATCTGAAAGGCTTATTTTTGAAGAAGAAACTCCCAAACAGAAAATACAATAAACCATTTCCATAAATACCAGGAAAGGGAAAGCCTTGTTTGATAAAATTTTGAAATCAAATGTTGAGGCTCCTGAGTAGAACGAACCACAAATTGGTGCACTAGATAATCTATCTAATGATATGAATGATTAGGGAGATGATGATAATGAAGATGAGACTAAAGTTGAACATATCTCTCCTCAAATGCACTTGATTCATCAACAATCTGAAAATCTAGAGCAAGAATGGAGGAGATTAAGAGAAATGATCTGAGAATCAAAGCTCTTTTAAAGTTTGGAATGACGTTTGAAGAAGTCAAAGATCTAAATGTTATTGATCTTGACTACCTTGTTGATAAAAAGAGTGTAGAAGAAAAGAAAAAGAAAGATGAAAAGAGCAAACTTATGGAGAAATGGATCATATTTTTGAAAAGCTGTAATTATGATCCTAAACATATTGAAAAGCTGTAATTATGATCCTAAACATGTTGAGGCTAAGAAGAGAGAAAAGGTTTGGAAGATGTATGGAGGTAAAAAGGGATTCCTAGTTGATCATTGATTTCCTTTTGAAAAAATTGAAATTATGGCAAAGAAATATATAAAGCATCAAGTCAGAAATATTTCAAAGAAGATACTTGAAGAAGAGAAAGTTACCTCTATTCAACACAGAGAAACTGAAAAGAGGGTGTCACTAGAGAAAGCTAACTTCTAAACTTCCACAACATAAAAGGAAGAGGATAATCTGAAAAAGAAGAAAGAAAGGAAAGAAGCCATATTCTCTTATCGAAAGGTTGATCAATTGAGAAGATTATTAAGAGCTAGAGGAGCGGAGAATGTTCAATTTGACAAAGTGTCCAGAACTCAAATGAAACAAACTATGACATTGAATTGATGAAGTACAAGGAGGAATTTGACAATATCAATGTAACATTCAGTTTTCGTTTTGTGTATTTGTAGCCGTTACCCGACCCGGTTCGGATTCGGGTAATTCAATCAATAAAGTCTTGCATTTATTAGAATATTTTATTTAAACTATTTACTTAATATAATCATTAATCGAGTATTATGAGATAAATGGTAATAACTTTGTGTTTAATACACAACAACCCCTTAACTAACATTTTGCCACTTTTGTATGCAACACCAAAGACCAGGGACTCAATTGCAATTTAACACAAACATTTTTTCCTCCACCGTCTCCTTCACCACCGTCGGCCATACCCCCACCCACCTTGCTTGTTCCTTAATTCACGGGATAGTCAGTGGAATTGATCTTACCATATCATTCTTGACCCTTCAACGCGTCACACCGACCCATTAATCATGGTAAATAATAATTGTTTGACATAATTCGACTAATTTAGAACCACGGCTAACTTAAGACATTTACCTTATATATACACATCCTCATTGCAATTAAACTTGCACACACACTCCTTGCAGACACTGAGCCATAACCTAATTTCAACTAACAAAGCCAACAAGACCATTTTTTATCACGAGTTTGAGCCGCAAACCCTAACCCGTCCATCATATAACGAGAGCTCTCTATCAATTTCAACTGACAAAGGGTATTGGTTGATCATTGAACGAATTTGGATCCAGAGTTTTATCATCGAATTTTGGGATGAAACCCATAATTTGCATATGTAAATTCGAAATCGTTAATAAACACAAGTCAAAGCACCAGCCGGAATGCTGGTGTGTTTTGTCTAAAATTCTAAACCGACCTAGGCGCGGGTTCAAACCCCCCAGGACCCGGTTTAAAAAAACTCATTTCTTTCATATTATTGTTATTATTACTTATTAAATTCATTTTAGCAAATATCAAACCTTCGAGTCCTGTCAGAACCCAGTTTTGTTATTTTATTTTATTTTATTTAACTAGTAATCATTTAAAAAACCTTCTATTATATAAAAAACGAAAATATATTCAAATATGAAATCATTTACCAATATAAACCGAACTTTGATATAAACTTTGCTCGTCTAACTTTCTCATATATATATATATATGTGTGTGTGTGTGTGTGTGTGAGTGTGTGTGCAAATATATATATATTGGGGTGAGCTCATTGAGGAACTAGGCAACTCACTTCCCAAACCTTAATAAGTTCCCCAAATCCTTATGGTGCACCTCAATCATCTACATCACATCATTTTTCTAAAAAAAATACTTTTAAAAAAATCAAAAAAATAATTTAAAAAATTGTAAAACAAAAAAAGACGTTTATCTAGCATCCCCGGTCCAAAAAAATAAAAAAATATAAAAAAAATCTCTTAAAAATCCGAAAACTAATTAAAAAAGTATAAAAATAACGAAAAAAAATAGAAAAACTAAAAAAACAAAAAATAATATCTAGCATCCCCCGTTCCAAAAATAAAAATTATCTGTTTAGCCTTCTGGTTTTGTTTTGCTTTTAGAGATAGGTTTTTAGGGGGTATATGTTCTCCGGTTGAAGGTTATGTTTTTTTAGGTGGGGGGTTGGCTTTTCTTGTACACGTGACGATGGAAAGAAAACAAGAAAAGAGATAGGCATAAATATATTATAACCACCACATTGATACTCACATTATCTTGTACATGCATAAAAATATAACTTGTAGGTTGGTTTTAATACATCCATACATACATACATACATACATGCATGCATGCATGCATGCATACATATATATATATATATATATTAATGGCTTATTATTGCAATTCAACACTAAGTTTTAAATTTATGAAACCAAACAATCCTAACTAAGCTTCACACAAACGGCAAGTGTACAGGTCGCGTAGCAGCAAAGTCTAATGGAAGTCCGGATATTGAACACAAAGACACGTGGTAACGGCTCAAATAATTAACCCTAATCTAAGTCCAGCCTAAAAAATATATTTCTTTATCTTATTTATTTAAAACTAGCTTAACTAACTAAACTTAACTAACAATGAAACTTAACGGAACTAACGATAATAAGAAAACGAATCACCTAGGTAGGATTACTTAACGGCTATAAGATGACACAGGTGCTAACATGTGGTTGAAACCAGGTTTCTAAAGATGGGCTAACATAGGTGAGGTCAAGGCAACTGGGTCCCTACGGACAGTTTACCAGAAAACCCTAACAACGTCTAGATAGCTTTTAATTCGTGGTTATTTATATGTACCCTAATAACTCATCACTTGGTCCATGTCTAAGTTATAGTTCTCACTAAGGCTCGAGCTAATTACAAACTTAGGAGAAGAGGGGTAATTCAATATTAAAGACAAAATAACTCAAGTTACGAACTAACCTAGTTAACAACTGGAAAACCACACGTGGTCTCGCAACGACTAACAAAATCAACTAAACCAACAAGATAACCAGCACCTAAGGTTTAGGTCCAACTCAAAGGTGGTGAACCTGTTGACTTTAGTGATCCAAGAAACACAAACCCTAATAGCATGCCTACCACAACCAATCAACACATAAAGTATTAACCGAAACATGCAATTAACGCATACATGAAACTAATTCATGCAATAATCAACCACACGGGGCACATGCAACTTGAGAAATGTCTACAAAAGCGGGTAAACACAAAAAAATATCACAAAATATGAACTTTAATATAGAAAATAATCAACCACTTGTTAAGCACCCTAAACTAGTAAATTCAAACCGGTAAACATCAAACCTAGGTGATTCTAACCAATCTAGCCAATCATAAACAATGAAAAGTGATAAAATAGATAAATATTGTAAACATGTTCATAATAATCTGATTACTAAAGGTTTGATAGGTTAAAAACCGAAAACGAACTCTAAAATGTTAAAATACTCAATAACGACAACCAAAGGACTAAGATGAATCCGTAAGCTCCTTCTTCTTAGTTTCTTCCTTAAAACAGGTCTTGTGGAGGCTGGAGTTCAGGTATGGCCGTTTAGGGTTGTTAGGATTCTTTTTATAGTTTGTTTTAACGTTTTAATCAAGCCCACAAGCCAACAATAGGACAAAATAGTCATGGTCAACGAAAGTCAAACAAGCGGGGCTGATCATGAGGATGCCGCGCTATATGAACACCAAGGCCTAGTTTGCCGTGCGGCGTGGCCATGTCACTTGGCTCGTTATTCGTTTTCTGACTCGCTTATCTTCAAAAGCGCATACCGGCTTCATCCGAATCCCGTTTGAGCTGATTTCTTCTTCCTTAAACTCGTTTTTCCGCTCTTTTCAACATGGGACCTATCACATACCCAAACGTGTAGATTCACGAAAAAAATGATATTCGTTAACGTTTAAGCAGAAAACGACATAGAAACTTACATGGAAAAATGTGTGTTTCACATCACATCAAACATTCCCACACTTAAACCTTTTTCGTCCCTGAAAAATAATTATGCACAGGATCATAGCCGTTATATAGTGGCAACTCAACTCTTGATTTGTTTTTTTCCATATTCAAAGACATTAACCATGATTGCCAGTGTGTTGGTCCATTTTAAACCCATGCCCTTTCCATACGCAATGAGACAAATAACATGTGACAGTTTTTAAGTTTTTATGAACTAGTGGATGCTAAGATTAATTAATATGTTTCTTTTGCTCGGTTTTACCTACATGGAACCACCTCAATTTGACTTAAACCTCATATCTAACTGAATAAAACAAAATATAACATTTAAGCAAAACTGAGACGATCAAGGATATGGTTTATGCACCTAAGTTTAAGCATTAAGGTCTACAAGGCAGCCACTTCGATACTCGATTAAGTGCAATTAAGAACTAACTTGCTAGTGTTCCCACTACATGGTATACCCCTGTTATCAATCAACACCCCAGAACCATCACCATTGGTGAGTATACACAAATTCATTTGTGGTTTACATACATATGACGTGAGCCTTGTGGTCCGTTTCTTAATGGTAATAGGACGCGAGCAAGGAGACATCATATGGCTAACAACGTGCTTTGATCAACTCAATAATGTAATTTGTACTTTAAAGCACGAGTGATCAAGTTTTATGACTTACGATTTGGCAATAAATTGCCAGTTTACTAATTTTAGCGTATTTAAATATTCAAAAATCCACTTAGACGATGTGAATACCCAGATGAATTACCGTATACCAACCCATAGTCTCCGAATCCTAGAGCGTCCCATCAATATAAGATTTAAGGTTATAAAACCATAAACCGATGAAGTGTGTACCTCAAAAGCTAGAAGTATGTTTTTTTTATGTTTATATCATGGGCTAACTACTATATCCTAACGTTAAATCTACCCAAGCATCGTATTTCAGCATTCAGATTTTCAATAAAATTTAGCAATCAAATCAAGCATGAGGTTTGAGAATGGCCTAGGATTTAATCCCAAAATTATTTTAATGCATCCCACTAAATTTCAAGTACATTAAGATTCAATTAAAGTCAAACATGTACTCTCTATACCAACTAAAGAGTTGAGCCCACCGACACATTCCAAATTAGATGGCCTGATTTAAAAACTAATTTTTAATGCATTTCCTATTTAATGCATAAAAAATTTGAAAACAAGGGACAAAAATTTTAAAATCTTTTACTGTTTTTAATCAAATTTTCTTTTAAACCTTTCTTTAAATTTATTTTTGTTATTTATTAGTAAACTTAAAACATCAATTCCCCATCCCCACACTTAAATTTCACATTGTCCTCAATGTGAGACAGAAAAAAGAGAAAAATAAAATAAGTAGAGAAAAATGGAACAGACTCGCCTGGTAAATAGCAGTGAACGTATGTCATGAATCATGTTGTGTGTCCTCCAATTCGAACGCGAGCCTCATACTCAAGTGCTCTCTACCAAGCAGTCACTCACGAAAAAATGCGACACTCATCTAAAATAAGTGGCATTCCCACACTTGTTTATAATCATCTCATCAACCAACCATTAAACAACCTACAAACAAGAAAAGAAGCAACTAGAGTATCGGAGAAACAAAACCAAAACTAAAACAAAATAAAATGAAACATATTACCGGGTTGCCTCCCGGGAAGAGCTAAATTTATATACATGTCTTCAGCCGAACTTACTCCCTAAATCTTAATTAGGAGGCTTCTCAACACTCTTAGCCATTATCCGCTTCCCATCAATGCTCCTCAACACTCTCCGTTTACAATTAGTAGGGAAGAAACCTGTTGGGATGAGAAAAAGACCAAAGGAAAAACAGGAACTTCTCAACCTCTCTGAAAATGGCTAAGTATGGAAACCGAGCAAGCTTAGGCATCTCAACAAGCTTTTACTTATCCTAGTAAGGTATTTTGCTTTCCCAACAAGGTTATCTTTTTGAATTCCTCTTAAGTGTTAAACCGAGCAAGATTCATTTTTTCTAGCAAGGTTGTTCTTCAAGTCAAGCAAGGTTTGTTTCCTAGCAAACTCTTGACTAAACCAAGCCGAAACCAAGTATTTTGGTAAATCTAGCAAAATTTTTTCGTAATAAATAGTGGTCCCAGCAAGCTTGAAGGAAGTTATTAAAGAGATTACTTAAATGACTTCTGTCGAGCAAGGTTCAACTCATAGCAAGCTACAGTTACCAGCATACTTGGGTTTGTTAAATAAGTTAAGATTAACAAAGGGTTGAAGGGATATCTTAAGAAGAGTTTTCTCGTTGGACTATATCGACCAATGTTTGATATTGTCAAGAGGATTGAAGTTTGCTTGGTGAATATTTTCTAGTGAAAATATTTCAAGTAAGTTTGCCCGATGAACTATTCCCTAGTACACTTATGGTTACCAGGTCTGCTCAATGAAGACAAATGCTACAAAGCTTGCCCGAAGACTGTTTTACACTTACCATTTATTGTAATACGTTTCATTATGTACCAAAGATTAGGGTTTCTGTGACATTCGTGACAAAACGAGGTATACTATATTCATTACGTAACAAGTAAACGATAAATCGGTTAATTCGTAGTGCATAAACGAGTAACCGACCGATACTAATTATGACCCGTATACATACTGAGGGGTCATATACGAGTTATATATATGTTATAGAGGCTAACATATTGATATTTAGGCTCCAGTACGTTTAAAACTCTTTAAACGAAAAAGGTTTCGTTTATCGATACGCTATAAGCTTAAACGCAATCGTTAATATCAAAACGAGCATTGTAGCATCCGTTAAGCCGAAAAAGATTTATAAAACACTTATATGACATGTTCTAAGCAATCCGTGAAAATATTTTGGAATTTTACAACGAGTCAGTACGTTTTTCTTATTTTACAAAACTAGGCTGAAAAACACTCGTTTTCGCGCTGGTTTTCGCACTCGAACTAGTTTTCTTGCGAAAAAACGAACCCGAACTAAATTTTTGACCGAATTTTACGTGTGGCACGAAAACCGAGACACCATTGGGCCAAAAAGAGGCCCAATGGGCCCTTATAAGCTAGCGACCGCAAAAGGGGACAGCCCACCCCTTCTAGTATCTTATATATATAAAAATATTAAGAAGATATTTTTAGAGAAAAATTTCCAGAACTCAGCAGACCTATTCTTCTTCATCAAGTTTCATCAAAAACCTAAGGTAATTAGTGATTTTTCCTTGAGTTTTAACCATGATTAACATAGTTTAAACATGAAAAATTAATCCTTGATTAGTTTTAAACATGTTTAACCATCCAAAAATCATAAAAATCAAGTAAAATCATGTTTTGATGTTAAACATATTTACAAACCAGGAACATATACTTTTTTGGTCAAAAACGCGAATTAGAACATGAATACAACGTTTTTACGGTTAGAAAGTTCGGTTTGAACCCAAAACCGAAACCCTAATTATCAAGGCTGTCACATGGATGATTTATGCTTGGTTTGATGTTATATGATATGTAGATATACTGAGTTTGCAACCCGAGACCCGGAGAGTCGTTTAAGCTAGCAAAACTCATCGAAAACCGACAAGGTAAACCCGTAACACTCGTTTAGGGGCTGTTTAGTATTAGCTTGTGACGTGCTTTTTTTTAGCTTGTGAAAACTTGCAGGGACATTAGGGATCATATAAATGTGTGCCTGTTCAAATTTGGTAATTTTTCGAGAAACTGAGAATATTTGGTGAATTTATTTCCGTTTATGAGCGTTTATTTGGGAAAAATAGCTAAGCATATTGAAAAATTATGAAACTAGGCTTCGGAGTTTAATATGTGATAGTAAGATCACTGGTAAAGTTTGGGGATCATTGGAAATTCCTAAGTATGGTTTGTACAATTATGGTTTAACCGAATATTAACAGCCGAAAAACGCACAAAAAGGCATTTTGTCAAAAGAGTTAGGTTCTAGAGATTTTGCAGGGGCTATGTAATAACATTGAGGCCATTTCTAAAAATTATCGGATTTTTTTGAGGTCGTTTGATATAAACAGGCTATTTATTACATGATTTTAACCTATTAAATGAATTTTTATAAATAAATTATTAATCATAAAATTTCTGAAAATATTTTTATTAAATTCTCCATGTCTTAATGTATTTTTACAAAAATTTACATAATTTATATATAAGTACATATTTTGTTATGATTAATCAAAGATTTAGATTATAATTGTTTTAACGAAACCGACAGTTTTGTGTTTAACGGACTGACTTGTATGTCAAAATGTCAAAAGTGGTCAAATATCATATTTTTGAATGATATTGATAAAAACAAACTTTTTACGAGAATTCCGGACAATTCTGGTGGATTGTGCGCGTTTTGTATAATCAAACCCGTGTGAAAACGGAAACGAACCCTGCGATCAAACCAGATACCGAAACCTTAAAATTCTTTAATAAATCAAATCATTTTATCAATCAATATATTTACTTAAGTTTATGTGATCTTACCTAATCCCAAAACGTATAAACAACCATCTTGGCTAGGCTCGGGAAACGGTGAAACTGAGCCAAATCCAGTTTTTAACATTTCATAGTATACAACGTCACAATCTAAGACTATGGTCGTGCTCTGGGCCAAACAGCTATACCCAGATTATCTATACAGCATGACTTAGCTTGAACACTGTACTAGTATTAACGATACGATACATTTTATAGGAATCAGGCTATAAGCGAGGCACCTGACTTATTGATACGTAATTTCCGTGCGAACTATGATAAGGTGAGGTTCACGACCCCCACTTTCTAAACTGTTTTACGAACTTTTGGGGTGAAAAGCATGTTTACATATACTTATATACTTGAAAACATGTGATTATGTGGATTATCTAAGTACTAACACTTGACAAGTCCCCACAAACGCAAGTGATTAACTTCGTGCCGGTGACGTGTGGATAGTACTATCGGTTTGACAAACCCAACTGACAGGGCCGGAGGGGTATGCCGGAACATATGTAAACCCAGTTGCACATTGTCATTATATTTTTACATACTGCTATGTGGTGTTAGACATAGTACATACTTCGGGCAAAGTGGCTGTTAAATGCCAACGGGAGTGTATGGGCAGTGGAGGCCATGCGTTATAGCTCGTTTCGGTTTCACTTGTGGATTAGTATAATACATCATACACATACATATATACATACACACTGTAAACTTTACGAACTCGTGTACTGATTTCGTGATACTCGTGAAACTTGAAACTCACCAACTAGACGTAGTTGACCCGTTTTAACATGCTTTTCGGGTAAAGCAAAAGTGGAATGATTTGCTTACGTGCTTGGTGTTAGAAGAAGAGTTGAATAGCTGTGAATAGACGCAGATATATAATATTAAATAAAAATCTCGTAAACCGGTTATGTGAATTTCATCTAGTTTGTAAACATAGTACCTACCAATGTAATATGATGTAAGTTAGTTGTTGAATTTCTTTATAAACAATGTGGTTGATACCAATGTTATCTGTTACATTCCCGCATTACGCTTCCGCAACTACCTAGTCGGGGTGTGACAGAAGTTGGTATCAGAGCCATTGGTTATAAAGAATTAGGATGTCCCTTAGGATACCCTAAGATAACCGTAGGCTCGATTAACTCTGGGAATAAAATAATATTAAATAATATACACTGATGATTCTCGTGATGAACGCGAATGGACAAGTGGGTTATTATGGTCCGGAACGTAATAACGGACTTGTTTGTACGAGGAAATTCGAGAAGAAGTCGATAAACAATCGAATAGGTAAAAACAGCAACATATGTGTATAAAATTTAATAATAGATAAATATCTGTGTATATAAACGATTATTTGTGCTTATGTGTATAAATACCTGCATGTATTTTACTATGATTAATATAGAAGGATATTATTCTTATTACTAAATTGTGCAGGAATATGTCAAGATCTACGGATCGTTTATCTAATACCCTACCAACATGGTCTGAGGAGGAGGAGGAGGATCCAGAGGAGGAAACGGGGGAGGAATCAGAGGAAATGGAAGAAGGTTCCAATGCAGTAATTCCCCACGAGGTACCCTCAGGTCAACCCGACTTATCGGGTTACCGTTGTGATACCTATCCTCCTAGGGAATCCCCTAGGAATGTTGTAGGTCAGGGAACTACTAGTGCTTATCATTCTACGATTAGAGCACCCAGATCCCCTACTCCACCCGTACAGCATACACCAGTACCCCCACCCACTATTAGAAACCGTCAGACCGCTCGTATTTCAGTGCGCCCACCTGAGCACACCTCTCCCCCACCTCGATCTACGTACCATAGGGGAGAAACATCACGTGTCCAGGTCACTGAGATACCTATTCCTACTTGGGGTTTACCCGCCCCGGTACCCGAGCCACCTCGTCATTCTGATTCAGCATGGTTGGGTTTAGCGACTGATAAGCTTTTAGAACAATCACATTCGATAAATAACCTAAACCAGCATAGACATGATATGCAAGATCACATATGGTACATGCAGCAAGAAATCATAATTGTGCAAAGATCCAGTGCTCACAGCCACGGGCGTCAGGATCGGGCAATGATACTACTAGGAGTATGCTTAGTGGTTAATGCGGCCCTAGTGGCTGCTGTTGTTTGGTTATGACTTCCTGTTACAAAGAATGGATAGGACATAGTAGTATAGCCTTATGTATATAGTCTTTTGATATCCCAAGCAGCATTTTGTTACAGCGTGTTGGGCTGACTTGGGAGTTGTTTGTGGTTTAGTACTATTTCAAGCATTGGCCCTTATCGGGTTAAGTCTACATGTCACTTAGTGACAAATTTTGATACGCATATACAAGCGCTGGCCTATACCAGGTTAAGCCTATGCGCTAATTTTGGATGCATATGTACAGTAATGATTATAATTAATACCAATGTGTTTTCTTTGGCATAGTTGTGTGTTGTGAAATTGTAATATCGTAAAGTTGTGCTGGTTATAGTGAGACGATATTAATTATTATATAATTGATTATTTTATAGAATGGCCCCGAAGAAGGCAAACCCTTTATCTGAGGCGGAAGTGACCGAAATGATTTCTCGACAATTGCAAGCAGTGATACCAACAATTGTAGCACAAGTCACTGCAGGCATACGTGCCAACAATACTGTCACTCAACCTACGAGCACCACTCCGGTCACTGTTAATACAACTCCGCCGGACACTAATGTACCCCGGGTGTTACTACCCCGGTGAATACTGATAATGTTATAAACACTAATAACACTCGCCCAACTATGAATGTCACTGGGAACCCAGAACCTGTTGTGCACCCTGATAATATCCCGAACCCTGTACCGGTTGTTAACACAACAAATAATGATAGTACTCGGACAAATACCGATAATAACAATAATAACCAAGAACCCCCACGTCAGGAGTACTCATACAAACAATTTACATCATGTAAACCGATTGAGTTTAAGGGTATTGAAGGACCTAGCGGGCTGGTCAAATGGATAAAAAAGACTGAATCAGTGATTAATATCAGTAAGTGTCCACCGAACCGCGTGGTCAAATTTGCTACCAGTATGTTTTTAGACCAAGCGCTGATGTGGTGGAATACGGTAGTCCAAATAAGGGGACAAGATGCTATTAATCGTATGTCATGGACTGAATTAAAAACCCTCATGCTAGAGCATTTTTGTCCTAAAAGTGAGATTCAGAGGTTGGAACAGGAGTTATGGAATCTGGAAATGAAAGGAGCGGACCATGTGGGATACACGAATCATTTTAACAAACTGTCCCGCTTAGTTCCGTGGTTAGTTACACAGGAAGCGAAGCGAATTGAACGTTATATCTGGGGACTGGCCCCTGCTGTGAGAAGTATAGTGAATTCAGTAGCCCACCCAACATTAGAAAGTGATGTATCTCAAACGGGTGTCGTTGATTTTGATCTGATGAGGAGTGGGGTGATAAGGATGCCAGGTGAAACAACAAGTTTAAAACGAACTGATTATGGGACAAGAATGCAAGGAAACCCTCAAAACAAGCGGGCTCGTCCGAATACCCGAAGTTATGCCATGACCAGTTCAAATGTAAAACAAGAGACCTATAAAGGGACGTTACCGAAGTGCAGAAGATGTAACTTTCATCATGTGGGTGATTGCAAACCGATCATTTGTCAGAAATGTGGAAGAACGGGACACTATGCCCCCAACTGTAGAACCCCCACCAACACTATTAACCGTCCATCGCAATCAACTCAACTACATCGACCTCAACCATCCCGCCCACAACTCAACCAACAAACCCCACCTACCACGAACTTCCGTGCCTGCTATGAATGTGGCAGTACGGAACATTTTCGGAGATACTGCCCCAATCTGAACCAGGGTGTAGCGAGAAGGCAAAACCAAGCACAAGCATCAACCTCCAACGCAGCTAGGGGACGCGCGTTTGTACTAGGACCGGGTGAAGCGCGTCATGATCCGAATGTGGTGACAGGTACATTCTTAGTTTCAGGTCAGTATGCTTCAGTTTTGTTTGATACGGGCGACGATAGAAGTTTCGTATCTGTTAACTTCTTACCTTTAGAAAATATGCCGGTTAGTGAACTAACAAAACCATATACTATAGAACTCGCTAACGGTAAGTCTATACTTGTTAACCGAATAGTCCAAAACTGTTCCCTTATCCTAGGTGTTTGGTTACGACAATGATTTAGTGAGTGATCCTAGTGATAGAGTGGGACCGACAATAATAATAATAAATCATTGTCGTAACCAAACACCTAGGTGTTGACAAGAAGGTTAACGACGACTACTATCTTGTGAAGAACACTAGAGTTTAATGGCGGAAACACTAACACTCTAATTGTTGCTCACTGAACACTAAATTAACAAACACAACCAATAACTCAAAAGATTTCCATTTAGTAATACGAAGGTTACAAACGAAAATCAATTAGGGTATAAGGGTGGAATGTTAGGATCTTTAGTAGATTTCCGTACAAGATATGGTCTACCGTCAATCACAATATTCACGAGTGTTAGGTCGTGTCATAGGCGTGCCCTAAAATATTATTTTTATAGGCCTAGCCCTGACATCTGACATTCCACATTTAGAAACCCTAATCATTGGTACATAATTAAATGTATTACAATAAATGCTAAGTGTAAAACAAGTCTTCGGGCAAGCTTTGCAGCATGTATCTTTGTTGAGCAGACTTGGTAACCATGAAGTGTGCTGGGAAAAAGTTCTATGGGCAGGCTTTACTTAGAATATTTTCCTTATAAAATATTAACGTAGAAGACTTCAACCATGTTGATCATATCAAACTTTATTCGATATAGTCCCACTAGCAAACTTGTTCTTCAGGAATCCCTTTAACCATTTGTTGATATTAACTTGTTAAACAAACCAAAGTGTCTTGGTAACATTGTAGCTTGCTCGGAGTTAAACGTTGATCGACATAAGTCTTTAAGTTATTTCTTCATCAACTTCCTTCAAACTTGCTGGGAATACTGTTTATTATGAATAAACCTTGCTAGGTTTGGTTTTAGCTTGATTTTAGTCAAGAGTTTGCTAGAATACAAACCTTGCTTGACTTGAAGAACAACCTTATAAGAAAAAGTGAACCTCGCTCGGTTTAACACTTAAGATGAATTCTAGAAGATAACCTTGATGGGAAAGCAACATACCTTGCTAGGATAAGTAAAAGCTTGCTGAGAAGCCTGAGCTTGCTCGGTTTTATACTTAGCCATTTTCAGAGAGGTTGAGAAGTTTCCAATCTTTCTTTGAACTTTTCACATCCCGAAAATCCCCCTAGATTGGAACAACCTCAGTTGTACCAAAACACCTTTAAGATTACATACACCTAGCCAAAATACACATCGAATTTCAAAAGAGAAATTACATTACATAATCAAAAATATTACATAGTTGGAATTCTGTCCCAAGGACATTACAAAGTAAGCCTAAGCTAATAAATAAACTCATCTCCTTGAGCTTGAGGGTTCATATCTTCTATCCAACTTAACAACTGCGACACTTTCCTCAAGGATGAATAACTGACAATGGTTAGGATGCTCGGAGGGCAGAGTCCATATGATTATATTCCAGAGGTCCTCACATGCAGTAATTATAAATCTGTGTCCTCCTTGTTGATGCCCAAGGCTAGTCCATCAAAGTTTCTGAGAATGGAGGATCCATTTTGATTTTCAAATTCAATGGTTGTAATCCTTCCATTTCTCTTGACTTCATAATTGGGCCTTGTTATATGCCGCCTCATACTGATACATTCCATCATATTTTCAAGAGGGTTTTTGCTTTTGATCTTTGACTTGTATGTCTCTTCAATGTATCTGATCTCCCTCATCCTCTTCACCTTTTTGTTTCTTTCAAATGCAGAGAGTTCCCATTTCCTCTTCTTGTTCAATATGGGGAATCCCTTCCAATCTTGATCCCTGAGATGTTTAGATAGTTCATTCTATTGTTTTCCAGCAAACATATGTCTGTTATGGTCGTCATACAGATTCATGGTTTCCATCTCAGTCATCTGCTCCCTCTTGAACTCCAAAAGCCATCTTTAAATATCACCTCCTTCAGTTCACCACTAGTCATAATCACTTTAAGTGTTTCAGTTTGTGCATCAAAGAATAACCTCTTTGGTTGGTCCACTTCAGAAGGTGGCCTTTGTAATATCTGGTAAGAGGCTCTAGTGGTATATTTCTTCTTACACCTGAGGGCCTAGAAGCATATTTCTTCATAGGAACAGTGGCAATGATCACTTCAGAAGGTGGCCTTTGTAATACATGGCAATGATCATCTCCTTGGGCAACATGATCAACTCTAAAAAGTTTTCTCCTTCTTTGGATAGAGTTGTGATCATTCCCATGATCTCCTCATCAGCTTGACCTGCAGGGATATATCTTTCTCCCCTAGGTCCACATTGAAAGTGTAATAAATTCCTCTGTTCAGCTTCCAACTTTTCCCATTCAGCCTTCTCAGCATAGAATAAATGTTTCAATTGATCTTTCCCAAGGTTGTCAAATACTCCTTCAGCCATACCTTTGCTAAGCATCAACCCTTTGAGGGTCTTGATCTTGTTCTCGTCTTCCCATGGTCAACATTTTCAACGGGTTCCTCCTTCACAAACACATGAGGAACCTCATGAGCTTTCGATGATTCAGCTTTTTTAAGATCAAAATTTTCTTTCTCAGACTTGTACATAGAAAGCTTTTCTGGTCTGCTCAGGCTTTTAGTTTCTTCAATTTTGACCACTCGCCTCCATCAACCTGTCAAAGAGTTTCAATTGTTCATCTTCCCATTGCTTCTTCTCTTTCTCAGCAAGGGTCATGATTCTAGGTCTTTTAGTTGATGCTTCAAAGCTGACCTTTCTTGATATTATTCTATGGTGTATCTCGACATGTTCTCTGCTTAGACTATCAACCAGCTCAATGGAGAATCCATGTTCAATCAACAGTCTGCACTTTCCATCAAATTTGGCATATAATCTTTCAAGTATTTCATTTGAGTGCCAGCCTTCTTCATTCTTTCCAACTCATCTCTCTTAATAGCTTCGACTGTGATATTGTAGGCTTCTTTCAGTTCACTTAATTTCATGTGTCTCAGCTGCTTTTCAGAGTGGCCATACAATCTCAAGTAAGCTCTGAATTTCTGAGAATCCCGATTCTTCTTTTCCATCTTCTTCTTTATGTCCTCAACTTCTTCATCCAATAACTTCTACAACTCCTTATCACACATAGGAGCAAGAGTTTCATACTTGTACCCATGATTAATCAATATCAATATTTTCGGATCATTTATCTTGGCCTCATCCAACATAGTTTGTATATTCTCCCTATGTTCATCAGTCATTTCAACATTTAGGGAGTCAACAGTGTCATCAACCTCATCAGAAAAATCATCAAGAGCCTCTATTCTTGGTTCATATACTTCAGGCTCATTCATAAAATCATCCGGCCTAATAGTTTGTATAGGAACAGCCTTAACATGAATTTCCATCTCCTTTGGACTTTCCACAATATATTCAGTCTTTTCAGACTTGTCAGTCCTCTTCTTCTTTGGTTCATCATCATCAGATTTTTCATCCCTCTTCCTCTTCCTTGTATACTTCTTACCATATTATCTTCATCATCAAACTTCCAATTGTCATCATGAATCAATTGTTCTTCAACTTGTTTTACCCATTTTCAAGCAAAGATCTGGGTTATGGTTTGTCCAACAATTTCAATTTCCATCTGCTTATTTGAATCAACATCAATGTTTTTAGCAGTGGTTGGAGTTGGTGCCTTTTGTTCAACTTGTTTCAAATTCACAATGACTAGTGCCAAGGTGTTGTCAACCTCTTCAATTTGTTTAAGCTTAATCAAGCTTTCAATCACCTCCTGGTCTAGCTACCCCTCTTCATTTAATGTTTTATTGATCTGAGCCACCTCCATCAGAATTTCTTGTTGTTCAAACCCCTGCTCAGTCAAGGATTTTGTAATCCTTTCTCTTTCAATCATCTCATTCAAAGTATCAGCATGCCTTTGGGTAGCTTGTTTAGGAGTTTCATCCACATCAAGAATATCATCAATAGATTTTTTCTTTTGAGTGTTCAGGGGCTGTAATTGCTCTTCACTTTCAGCAATGGATTTCCACTTGGATTTCCTCCTTTCTTCACCAGTTTCCCTTGTTAATCTCAGCAATCAAATCCCAATTTCCATATCCACAGATTTATCAACATGTTCATATGTTAAGACAATCTCCTATGTCTCTCCTCCTTCATCAACAATCACATCTGGTTGTGGTTCAGTGCCAATAGCATCAGTTGTTATGGCTTCAGTTAGAATGTTCTTAGTTTCATTACAAGCAACATTCACATCTGCATCTCCCTCCTTCTTCACAACCTTCTCAACAACCTCTGTCTGAATTGTCACATCAGCCACATCATATTCTTTCTCTCCACCATCTGATTGATCTACATCATAACCATCTTCATCAATCCTCCTCTCTTCACTACTCTCATCCTCATTTACTCCATACAAGTCACATAGATTTCTTAAGATGTCCTCCACCACAGACGCATCCTCCCTCATCTCATTGACCACCGGTGGTTTGAATACACCTTACTATATTTGGTTTTAGCTTAGTTTTAGTCAAGAGTTTGCTAGGAAACAAACCTTGCTTGACCTGAAGAACAGCCTTGAAAGACAAAGTGAACCTTGCTTGGTTTAACACTTAAGAGTTATTTTAGAAGATAGCCTTGCTGGGAAAACAAAATACCTTCCTAGGACAAGTAAAAGCTTGCTGGGAAGCCTAAGCTTGTTCGGTTTCCATACTTAGCCATTTTCGGAGAGGTTGAGAAGTTTTTAATCTTCCTTTGAACTTTTCACATCCCAATAATAATAATAATAATAATAATAATAATAATAATAATAATAATAATAAAACATAATAATAACTAAACTCATAATATTACTTAAAATCTTATCAAATCCCACGTCACATCATAAGTCTTGTTAATATAGTTATGTTATTGTTAAGTGATTAATATTACCGTTAATAATTAGGAACTCTTGCCGACGTATCCCAAGGAAATTGGCCATCTCTTTGCTAAATTTTTACCACCATCTCATCACATAACCCCACTCATTAAGGTGAGTATTCACAACCCCTATTTTTACCGTTTTTATATTTTGGGGGAGATATGCATTTACAAAGTAAATAGATTTCACTAAAATTCCACTAGTTGGGTAGATTGGCAATTGCTCAATTAGTTGATACGTGTGAATATGACTATGTGTGTATTTTTGTTAAGGTTATTGGAAGTGTTGTAAAAATCGATAGTCGTTAGTCGAGCGGTGGGGTGGGGACTAGCAATTAATAGGGATTCATCGGATCGAACTTTAATGTATATTTTACAGATTTATATATATATAAACACGTTTTTATATGTAATTTTCTGTTTTATACATACACACACAAATTTTGGCCAGAAATTGTCCTGAATATCACTGGAAACAGCTGGTTTTTGCTGGAATCTCTAAGGAATCCGCTGATGTTCGGAATCTCACCGAAAAGCGCTGATTTTGGTCGGAATTTTATTAGAAACCTTTGATTTTCGATTGATTTGACCGTTGATTGATTAATTGGCCGACTAGTCCAAAATTAATCAGTGAAGTGGGGACTAGCGAATAATCGGGGATTAATCGGTTCCCCTTCGGGTCTTTTACAACACTGTTTGTTGGTATCTCATCCTCATCCTCATTAGTATGATCATACGCCGCAGGAGTAACTCGACCCGTTGGCGACGAGGGAAATGACTCATTTTATATTATTGTTATGCTAGTTGTAGTAGTTCAGGTTTATCGCATGGAATTGTCTTTTTCAATAGGAAAATTGGTTTTAAATACTCTCACTATGCTCTATTGCAAATAAACGGTCCCAAATAAATACTTGGCTGGTGAAGGTCCCACTAAAGGTGTATTTATTTTCAACGGTCCGCGACTAACGAAAAGTTAATTCCGTTAGAATGATGCTTACGTGGCGCGCTATGTTGTAAAAAAACTGAGTATGTGGCAGCTTAAGTGGCAAGGTTTTCTTTCTTTTATTTATTTCTCTCTCTCTATTTTCTAGAATTCAACCAAACACCAACACCACCCACCACCCACCACCACCTACCTCCACCAACCACCTTCTCATCAATCAAAATCAATTAAAAGAGCAAAAAGCCTTAATTCATATCAACAAGCCTAATTCAATCCTTAAACAAAAACCCCTAATTAATATCAAAACCTAACAATACTGGAATACATATTCAGACTTCCGCACCACCTTCACTGGAGACACAAATTGATCCGGCTAAGCATCAATATGACATTGGCAAACAAAATAGCCCAACCGGCTACAAACCTGCTATTTACTCGGCTCACCATCTCTTGTAAACCCCTTCTGATCTGCTTGCCAACACCTAGTGTCGGTGACTGGTACATCGCTCCAAATCTACTCGGCTAGCCATCAATCACAGGTGGTAGTGATGGCGGGTGGTTGATGGGTCTTTGTGGTATGGTGGTGGAGGATGGATGAATGAAGGAAGATGGTTGTGGCCGAATTTTGAATACCGTGGTTGGGTGGTGGAGGATGGATGAATTTGAAGAATGTGGAGGATGGATGAACGAATGAAGGAAGATTGTTGGGACGTAAAAAGTTGTTGTTGTTGTTATTATTATTATTATTATTATTATTATTATGCTTTGTTGCCTCGTAAGATGCCACGTACTCAAGTTTATGACAACAAAGTGCACCACGTAAGCATCAGATTAACGGAGTTAACTTTTCGTTAGTCGCGGAACGTTAAAATGAATACACCTTTAGTTGGACCATCACCAGACAAATGTTAAGTTGGGACTATTATTTGCTAATAGAGAATAGTTCGGAGTATTTAAAACCAATTTTCCTTTTCAATATTATGTATACACAAAAACCGTGATTACTTTCTTAACTTTATGTTGATAAACTATATATTTTCACTCATGACGCAGGTAAATTTTTGGGATGACGCAAGGGATTGAAGCTTAGATGATACCTTAGATTGCATGATGAATAAAGAACAAATTTTATTTTTAAATCTTTGATTGTAATGTTATCTTTCTCTAAGAATAATGTTTTGTGTGTTACGTACTAGATGTATGAAATGAAAAATTTAGATATTAACATGTGTAATTTAAATTGGTGCCTTTTGTGCTATGATACAATATTGTCACACCCCGACATGTTCCGCCGTAGGTTGGGGTGTAACAGATTGGTATCAGAGCCAGGTGGCAATAAGATAGGTGGTTACACGTAACGACCTAGTAGCATGCATAGGGTCCCTATACTTGTTCCTATACGTGCACCTACTTGTTTAAACTTTTTTACATAGCTTTGAATATTTAAATTGTTTATCATATACTATTGTACACATAAGCACTCATTTATTATGAGGCTATGCATCACTCTAATAATTATTTTCAAAATATAGTTCGCATTTTAGTCGGGAATCTTCTTATGAAATCCCACCTTTTTTATTCCCTTCTCCTTGAGGATGATTCGTGTGATGGATATGTAGTAACTGTAATAGGGACACACTGGTACACTGAACCCTTAACACCAAGGCTTGCGAGCCTAAGAAGTGTAATGCGCATAAATCTTAATCAACCGCTAGACCAGGTTGCCTTCCTGGTGGGTTCATTATGGGGGTGAAACTAATTAGGACAAGGTATATCACACCAAACGTTCACAAATCTACCACGCACATTGTATCAAAACGTGGTCATTGTGACGATCACACCTTAATTTATAACCGAATTCACGGTGGTTCGTGGCTAAACTCAGTTTTTTTCGCGTTGTGTAACACCCCGTAACCGCAGCGGAAACGTAAACGGGATGCAACAGACGCATCTGATATCAATAGCATTGCTTATAAAGAAAACACCACTACATTAATTTACATCTCAATACATTGTTCCGAGTTTCGTTATCATCTAGGCGTTAACACATAAGTTTTACCGATAGAACATTAGCATATTTAATACAAAATAAAGATCCTTAAGCTTCCACAAAATAGCACACATCATCAAGCACATATCACTCATTCCAATTTGGGTGTACCTAGAAAGCATGTAAAGGAAAACGGTCAACTACGAATAGTTGGTGAGTTTCACTAATTTAAGTAAACGATGACAAATCATTATAATAATCATATAATAGCGATGTAATTATGCTAAGCCTACAAGTGAAACCTCTGTTAACCAGAGACACATCCAATAACCTCTGGGGACACTGTTAACCCAGAAACACATTTAATACCTCTGGGGACAC